>NC_134592.1:75147500-75362500 GCF_037038515.1 Microtus pennsylvanicus | reverse complement strand
AAGGATTCATGCCATGTGTGTTGAAAGAGGACCAATGACTCATAAAATGTAGATCATACTGTAATTTATATATTGTGGAAGAAGTTATTGGCATTTTTAAGTGATTTTAATGTTGGGTGTTCACCAAAGCCAGGGTGTTTTTTAGAAACAGCACGGATGAACACATATCGTTTGTTCTCTGTTTGGCTTCACACTCAGAAGCATTGAACTCATTTTGAGGACTGAACGAGTTTTTGAGGAGCTGAAGGCAATAGAATGAGAGTTTGTGCAGGGATTGTGATCTGTGTATGAGATGGGATTCTTGGTGTTGCCAGTCCGAATTCAGTGAACTTAAATGGAAGGGTCCCTTAACTTTTCTAGGTTTAATGGCCAATCACTAAAATTTGGGGTCAGTGCAATATTGGCCCTTGGGTATTACACTCAGAGGCATTGTACTCATTCTGAGAGGACTGAACGAGTTTTTGAGGAGCTGAAGGCAATAGAATGAGAGTTTGTGCAGGGAGTGTGATCTGTGTATCAGTTGCCAGGCCGAACTCAGTGACCTTGGATGGGTCCCTTAACATTTCTTGCTTTAATGGCCAATCACTAAAATTTGGGGTAACTTCAATATTGGCACTTGGGTATTAGAGTTATTTGTGCTTCCTAGGGAGATCAGTGAGATTTAGTTATGGAAAAGCTACCTTTGTATCGAACTCTTCTTACAAATGCCTTTTATGAGTATATGGCTACTACTTGCAGGCTTTAGGATATGGTACAGCTCGGTAGAGTAATCATACCATGTTTTGTGTTGAAAGAGGACCAGTCACTCAAAAGAATGAATCATCCTGTGAGTGATATATTGTGGAAAACTTTATTGCCATTTTATGTGATTTTAATGGTGGGTGTGCACCAAAGCCAGGGTGTTGATTAGAAACAGCACGGCTGAACACATATCTTTTGTTCTCTGTTTGGGTTCACACTCATACACATCGAACTCATTTTGAAGACTGAATGAGTTTTTGAGGAGCTGAAGACTATGGAATGAGAGTTTGTGCAGGGAGGGTGATCTTTGTATGAGATAGGATTCTTGGTGTTGCCAGTCCGAACTCAGTGACCTTAAATGGAAGGGTACCTTAACTCTTCTGGCTCTTATGGGCGGAGGGCGAACAGTGTCACACATAGACAGACCAACACACTTCCACAGTATTCCCTTACCTTGACTGAAACTGGCGACCTCCTCTGAGATCTGCCTGCTTCTGCCTTCCGAGTGCTGGGATTTAAAGTGTGCATCACTACCACCTGGCTTCTAATTGCTCTATATAAGAAACAGCTGAAGTCACTTATCAGGGGTGAAAGCTGAAGAAAAAACACAAAAGACAAACAAAATATCACTACACTGAAGCTCCCTGTGTTGGTGCGGTGGAGGGAAGTTCATCTATTCCCGCGGAACTGAGGCTTTGGGTCTTTTGACATGGTGGTGTCTATATGTCTAAAATACACATGCACAGGCAAGGCTCCCTCGGTTCCCCCTTCCCCAAACCCAAAACAAGAACCAAACGCCATTAGCATTAGTAAATATCTAGTTGGTTCACTTTAGAACAGCCCCTAAAGGACTCCAGAAACCGCATGGGTGGTGATTTGGGACCAGCACGGAAACATCATTGTGAATGATACACAGGACTCCGTACCTCACTCTCTCTGTCCTTCGAACTTCATTTAAATGGAAGACCCCACATTCGAATGCCTAATCCAGAAGTCTCTTAGCTCTGCTATCTGGAACTGCCTGGCCTCGAACTCAAAGAGATACACCTGCCTCTGCCTCCTGAGTGCTGGGATTAAAGGCCTGCGCCACCACCACCCTGCTCTCTCTTGGGTACTAATTGCGGCTGGGGTCCAGGGGAGGGGCGTGGGTTCTCCCCACGGCGTGTCCGCACGTGTGGGCGCCCTGCCCCCACACCCCTCGTCATGGAGGGATGGCCGTGCCACTCCCCGGGGCTCTTGGAGCCCGTTCCCTGTTCTGGACTACGTCTCCCATGATTCCCTGCGGCGGCCATTTTGCCTGTAGTCCGTGAATGTGCAGAATGCAAAGGGAACTCGATTTCCCATGATGCCCGGGCCCCTGCCTTCGACAGCCTGTGGCAAAAGAAAAAAATGCCGAAATATTAACAGAACAGTGGATAAACAGCGGAGAAAGCACCACCTGTGACCTGCAGCCACCGCTGGAGCTGGTACGGGGCGCGGAGGGGGCGGAGGGTGAACAGGGTCACACGGTGCTGAGGGAGGGCGCGGGGCGGCGGCGGCAGAGAGGCCCAGAGGGAGGAGCATACCATGCCAGTGTCAAAACCCCATTAAGTCCTGTTGTGCCATAAAGGTATACTTAGGGCGTGGCTAGAGGTGGGGCATCACTAGGGCTGAGCGGGGGCCCACCTGCGAGCATGGCCCTCGTGCTCGAGCCAGGTGTCCCAATGCTTTAAGGCCAGAGTGCCCAGATCACGGCACGCTGCGGCTGGGGCTGTGGGGACGTTCCTTCACTAATTTATTTATTTGTGGAGAGCTTTCTCTGAGCAGCCGCGACGGCCAGCACCAGGAGCATTGAGCTGGAGCATTTTGAAGAACGGGACAAAAGGCCGCAGCCATGGTTGTGGAGAGGGGCTCCCAGCTCCTCCGGGGGCAGCAGCATCTCTGGCCCCAAGGGCAATGGGCTCATCCCCAGCCCGGCACACAGTGCACACTGCAGCTTCTACCGCACGCGGACTTTGCAGGCCTAAAGCTTTGAGAAGAAGGCCAAGAAGGCACGCTTCTACCGGAATGGGGACTGCTACTTCAATGGCCTGGTCTTTGCCACCTCCAATGATAGCTTCAGTTCCTTTGATTCGCTTCTCACAGAGCTGACCTGCTCGCTGCCTGACAATGTGAACCTGCCTCAGGGCGTCCGCACAATCTACACCATAGACGGCAGTCGGAGGATCACCAGGTTGGACGAGCTGCTGGAAGGTAGGAGGGGCGGGCAAGGCTTGGCAGGTGCAATGACTGTGGGCTGGGTGCTTCCCCGCCTAGAGGGGGGCAGGTGCTTTCTAGGCAGCCAGGGGGATTAGAGCTCCTTTGTATGTGGATTGCCTTGGCGGGCCACTTAGTCTAGGGTTAGTAGCCCGCCTGGCAGTTTAGTTATTCCAGGGTCACGGAGAGGCACTACCTGGAAGATATGGGCTAGGAGACAGGAAGAAGGCCATGCAAAGTTTGTCAGAGCCTCCGTTTATTAGGGACGAGATACAACCTTTTATAGGGTAAGGAGTTGGGGGGATGGGGCACAGGGTTCTGGGCTCTTGCCGCGTGGTTCACGTTGGTCACATGGTCCTTGTTGGTCACGTAGGCAGGAGGTTATCTTCGGTCAAGTCACAGTAGGCCTGGAAGTTGCAACTAGGAGATGACACACCTAGTTCTCTAGATAATTTAGAATGTGGGGTGGGTTCCGCTAACAGATAGCTCTCATTAACAACCAATTTGGGTGTGGGGTAGGCTCTGTCAATAGAACCATTCTTAACACAATTAGGGGTGTGGGGTTCTCTGCAGACTCCCCAGGGTGATGGTTCCTGTAATGATTTTAGGAGGAAACTGGCTCCTGACAGATCCCCCTTTCTTTTATAAAGACAGGCAGCTATTAAGTGAAGGGCATCAGGTCAGAGTCCAACCAAGGTGTCAGATCTAAAGGAGAAGAGACTGGGACCAAGGAGAGACCCTCCTCTCGAATGGTGAAGCAATTTACCTCTCCTGGGAACAGAGGGGTGCCTTATGATTCTTAGGTCTAGTGGGGACCAGGTCTTTATCCCCCTTACCCGTCTTAGGATTCCCAGTATCCTGTCTTAGGTTGGGGGATTTTCTGCCACAAGTCACCCGTCCTTGGAGCTCCTCAAATGAAAGTTATCTAGCGAGATTTAAAATAAACAGATCACAGGTCACCCTGTCTTAGGCTATGTGGAGGGCACTCCTCGTGCCTGGCACCATGCCATGTTGAGCCGGCCAGTACAGCCTCTGTATGGTGTGCTGTTCAGGCGAGGATCCACACTAACTCCCGTCATTGGGCCCCTGTGTCTATCACTAATGAAAAGACTGTGAGTAGCTCCTCAAACAAAATATATAAAGATGTAATTTTGGGCACCAATAACTCCATCTTCCAGACAAGAAGAGGCATTTTCCAAACCCAGTATTCACCTTTTAATCTGGCCTTAGGTATCCTCCTTCCTAAATGCTTACTCCACAATAAGATTATGAGTGCTGCCTGCCAACAATTAGGGCAGTGTAAAAGGGATCTAAATCTAAATTTTTTAACATATGCATTAAACCCAAACATTTTACAGCGTGTGTCAGACTTTTCCCAACATCTATAAGCAGTTATAAGTATCATTAGATCAATTGCAGTAAGAGTACAGTGACATACATTGTTGTCATCAAATACCACCAGTTTCAGTCTCTGAGCAACAGTTACAGGAACCCTAATCTTCCCCCTTCTTAAGTGAAGAAGCATTAATATTTTAATTAAAATCAGTTTTGTGTCCCAAAGATTAAAACTGTCTGATGTTTAGTACGCATCAGAAGCAGCTCAGCATTTGTGCTTTAGGGCAGGTGGGATTCCTGAGTGAGGTGAGCTGGATTCAGCTATCTGAAGCACATCCTGGCACTTCTCAGGTGGGTCTCCCTGGACTCTCTAGGGGCAGAATTGACACCCTGTAGAGTGGGGTAGCAGGTTCTGTTATCAGTCACTCCTCTCCTTGGGGGCAGGAAAGGCCGGACCAAGAACCTCTCCCCAGTCTCCTCTGGAACTCCTCTCTGGGATGTCCGCAGCCAGGACAGCATCAGATCCAGCTTTTATTTTCTTTCTGTGAAAAAAGCATAAACATATCCTCGACCCCAAATATAAATAGGTCGGGTTTTTTCATAATGCATTGCAAGGGCTTTTCCACCTTGCCTTAGCAAAGGTTAGCTTGGTGTTATCACGTCAGATCCGTTTGCGTTAGGATCTGTTTGCAACCTTTTATGAGTTGCTTTTAAGGAGCCTTGTTACGCTCCACAATTTTTTTTTTATTTTTAGCCATATATGCAGTTTTTCCATTGGAAAAGCCATTTGTAAAATTTAGCATAAAATCCTTTAAGGGATTTTTTTTGCTATAACATTAGCAAAACAGTTGTGTGAATTGTAGCAATGATCTGGGAAAAGATTATTGTTTTTGCCTTTGAATTGAGCAAAGACAATTGTCCAGGAATCAATCTTAAAATTATCAATGAATCTATTATTTAGTATAAGAAATATTGATCATAGTCAATATTTTGTCAAACCATTTTTTAGCTTTTATCCTGTCCTTTTGTATCAGACAGGCTTTAAATTAAGAGTTTAATATCTTAACTGGCAAAACTGAGAAGGTTTAGCCATAAACAGCATTTTTTATAAAACTGTTGTAGAATAAGTTTTACATTTAATATACACATTTGTCATAGCTGTAAATTATCGTATACTTTACCTGTTGATTTATATTTTACCTGCTTGAATACCTGTTAGGCAGCTTTAAGCTCTCTATTGGAAACTGTTTTTTGTAAGAATTTTACCTAGCGGCTCAAGGTCTTCCATAAGAATATTATAACTAGGGCTTTAACCATTGTATATCTAATTAAAAGTTTTTAAGCTATCCTCCTCTTAAGTTTTAAGTCTGCCTTGCAGATAGGAAAATGGAAAAATGAAGCATTTTTTGACTAATAATGCTGGCCTCATTAGACACCAACATGTAGAAGAATGAAAATAAATCTATATCCATCTCCATGTACAAAACTTAAGTTTAAATGAGCCAAAGGCCTCAGCATATAAAAATTATGTTGAATCTCACAGAGAAAAAATTTTTGAAGCACATTTTGCCACATCTCAAACACAGCCTCAGTGTCATAAACATTTGGAGAAACCATAAATCTCCTGAACTGAGAAACTTTTGTATAACAAGGCTACATAGTGGGAAAAGATCTTTACTTATCATAAATCCATTCCAAAAATATATGAAGAACTCAGGAACTTAGTTATTAAAAATTTTAATCCAAAAAATATTTGTTACAGACCTAAACTGAAAACTCTCAGACGAACTTAAAAATGACTGAGACACTTAAAAATGCTCAAACATAACAAACTTTAGTCTTCAGAGAAATGCAAACCAAAACTCCGAGATTTTATCTTATCCTTGTAGAAATGACCAAGATTAAAAATTATTATTAACAATTTATGTTTAAGAAAATGTGGTTAAAGAAAAAACTTTATTGCTGGAAGTGCAAACCGACACAGTCATCTTTGGATCGCACATCGTATTGAAAAACCTGGATGAACCCAGACTCTCCCAGCAGGAAGAGAAGAATCAAAAATCCAGGGCTAGCCGCTTCAGCGACATTGCCCTAGGAACCAGCTGAAGACAAAGCCTTGACCTCGGAAAAACAGGTTTTCCAGCTGTAATTATCATAGTACTGTTTTAGGAACTAGGGGATTACAACCTTGGGAGTGGTCCCGAGGCAGGAGAGCTGTCCTCCTGCAACCACCACAGGATTTTTGGAATTTATGACCCTCCCGGACCACTGCGGTGTGGCCCCTTTCCTCAAAAAATTCTTTCTCCTGGTCACTGGGGGTCGAACTCCTCCCCCACCAACCAAGGCCACGTGTGCGACCTCAGCAAGGATGGCCTCAGGCGAGCTATGGGGCAGCTGCGCCATCCCAAGACCTGAGTGAGAGTCTCCCCAGCACTGAGGGACCCTCATTTTGTTTATTTTTTAAAATTAGGCAAATATCTACCTCAAAACTTAGCAATATTTCTTTTGGGCCTAAATACAAAGATGTTTGACCAAACCACAAGGACATGTGCTCAGCCATGCCCATAGCAGAACCATTTTATGATAGCCTAGAATCTGAAAATAACCCAGATGTACCTCTTTTACATCTAGGATAAATGAGACATCATCCTTTTAAATATCCATGAATACCACAAAATATCTTGGAGTAACTCCAAGCAGAACAAAAGTTTTGGGTCCTGTCATCTCTGCCTATGAAGGCGGAAATGTTTTTTTTTATTTTTTATTTTTAACCATTATCACTTGTTAGAGTATAACTCTGGCCCTTGATAAAGTTAATTAAGAGGCCTGAGTCTCAGCATTTCACCCTGAAGCCACACCTGGCAGCAGGAAAGGACCTCAAGCTGAAACGATACGACTCCCACCCAAGAGCGGGCCGTACAAATGGAAAAACTTGTAGGATAAGAACTTTAAATCTTGAAAGATCCCCTACTTTCTTGCGAAAGCAGAAGAAACACAGCAAAAATGACAATTTTACTGAAAGCAGTTTACAGATTCAGTGTAAATGTCCATTAAAAATTATAGCAACATTCCTCACAGAATTTATACACAGATTTAATGTAAATGTTCATTAAAATTATAGCAAAACTTTTCACAGAACTCAAAAGAACAATATAGAACTCAAAAGAACAATCTCCAACCTTATACAAAAGAAATAAAAACTCAGGATAGCCTAAACAATTCTAAAAATCCTCTGAATATATCACAATCTTTGATTTTAAAACTTTCCTACAGAAACAAAGTACTGAAATTAATCTACCTTAGATATAAACTTATACATCTACAAACTAAAGATTTTTGACCAAGAAGCAAGATTTTTAAAATGGAAAAGAAGCATATTTACTGTCCTGAATGAAGCTGCAGCTTTTTGAGTCTAGATTCCTGTATAGCAAACCTGCCTGTCAGCTTTCGCTCCATATGGCAGGGGGTTAAAGACATAGGCTCTCTAGCCCTAGCAGCCAGCCTGCTTGGCAGGCGTAGCTGTGTGGATTGTACCCTAACTTCTCGCATCTTGAGGGACTCCCTTTTGAGTCCGCAAGCAAACACATTAAGCAAACATATAAAGCAAACACATGAATCTTTGTTTTTGACTCTTACTCCTCTCTCCCTGAGTGATTGATTAAATTCCTGTATGAATTTCTCTTCCCTTGAAAGTCCCATATCTTTTTGGACGACGGTGAGCCTGCGCCTACCTTGTCCTGCAGATCTGTCCGAGTTCTACAGCCGCAGAACCTTCTGTTTTCTTCTTGTTGTCCCGGGACCGCGCGTTGTCGTCCGATAGTTGACCGTGCTCCGAGTCGCTGGTTCGGGCGCCACTGTGGATTGCCTTGGCGGGCCACTTAGTCTAGGGTTAGTAGCCCGCCTGGCAGTTTAGTTATTCCAGGGTCACGGAGAGGCACTACCTGGAAGATATGGGCTAGGAGACAGGAAGAAGGCCATGCAAAGTTTGTCAGAGCCTCCGTTTATTAGGGACGAGATACAACCTTTTATAGGGTAAGGAGTTGGGGGGATGGGGCACAGGGTTCTGGGCTCTTGCCGCGTGGTTCACGTTGGTCACATGGTCCTTGTTGGTCACGTAGGCAGGAGGTTATCTTCGGTCAAGTCACAGTAGGCCTGGAAGTTGCAACTAGGAGATGACACACCTAGTTCTCTAGATAATTTAGAATGTGGGGTGGGTTCCGCTAACAGATAGCTCTCATTAACAACCAATTTGGGTGTGGGGTAGGCTCTGTCAATAGAACCATTCTTAACACAATTAGGGGTGTGGGGTTCTCTGCAGACTCCCCAGGGTGATGGTTCCTGTAATGATTTTAGGAGGAAACTGGCTCCTGACATTTGTAGTTCGTGTTGGGCCAGGGTGCACACATTTTCTGTCCTTCTCAAGAGATTTGCCTTTTTTTTTTGAAGAAAATTCTAATGAGTACAAATGGTACCTTTAAAATTAGCCGACTTATTTTTGCTGGAAGGGCAAGCTGTTTGAAAGCATGGTCCTCCAGTGAGGCGCGGGGTAACCCTTGGTGGAGCTCAGCGCAGCACTTGTGCTGTTCCCGTGTTTGGGATCCCACTGTACCTTCTGAGCATGGCTGTGGTTCTGACTTTCTCCAGGTTGGCTTTTCTGATTTCACTTATGGCAGAAGTCACTCGAAATCAAGAGGGGCGATCCAGCATAGCAGGTATCAACCTTGGCTTCATCTTGGACCATACTGGACACTTTTTAAAGTATAGGTGACTGGCCCCACCCACCCCTTAGATATTATGATGTGCATGGTTGGGGTGTGACTTGGGCATTAAGGTTTTGAAAGTTCCTCAGATGATTTCAGTGTGTAGACAAAATGGAAAAGTAGCCGTGCTTAAAGAATTTTCCACATTTGGTCGACAATGGGGTGAATCAAGATGAATCTCACCTGCCTTCTCCCTGAAGAGGATAACTAGGGTCGAGGGAAGCGACAGCAGAGGCCTATTAGAAATTAGTAATCCTGGCACAACAACTCAGAAGGACCACTTGGTAATATGTTGGGTCATTCTTGAGTTTCTGCGATATTTATTAGATTTTAGGAAGGGACGGGTGGTTGGTAGTTATGCTACCTCTCAGACATCTTTCGTAATGCAAAAGTGCATTCCATGTAGCCATAACAACAAGAGGGAGGAAACTGATCTCTGAACTAGGTGGTTTTCTTATTTCAGCATAAACTTATATTCTAAAGTCATTTTCTCCATGTCACAGTTGATGAAACCTAAGCAGCATGCATGCCAGGGTTACTGATTTCTAACAGGCCTCAGTTGATGCTTTCTCTTTTACAGTTTCCCTCCAAAGGAAATAAGGTAGCTATTCTGAGGAGTCCTCAAAGTGCCCGAGTTTCTCCATTACTTTTAGCAAATGGTACCCTTGCTCTGTCTACAGGACAACATAATTAAAATTGTCTTCTATATAATTTAGCAGTAGAAGGGACTACCTCACACTTTGTCTTAGAAGTGAGATTTGGTTTTAAAGACTAAAAGAAGAGGGTAAGAAACCTGTATGTGTGCCAGTAAAATGAAGAAAACATCGTTGAGAGATAAGGTCTCATTACATAGCTTAGGCTGTCTTGGTACTCACTACGTAAACCAGGCTGGCCTTGAACTCACAGACATCTGCCTGTCTCCAGTTTCCTGAAAACTGATCCTGATAGTTTTTGTCTGATCCCCATGTCAGAGCACCAGCACAGTGAAAGGCTCAACACGGTTGTGCAAGCACGTGTCACTCACCGATCCTCAGGTGATGTACCCACTCCACCTCCAGATGGTTAATAATGCTAGGGTCCTTCTCTGAAGTTATTTTGACAAGGTATTGTTAAGTTAAACTGCTTCAAAGGAGAGATAAGAGCATTTTCTGGGTTAATATATGAGTTCAAGACCAGACTGGTCTACAGAGCTAGTTCCAGGACAGGCTCCAAAGCCACAGAGAAACCCTGTCTCGAAAAACCAAAAAAAAAAAAAAAGAAAAAAAGAAAAAAAACCCCAAAAAACAAAACAAAACAAAAAAAAACAAAAAAAACCACCTTCTTCTGCCTCCCAAATGCTGGGTTTGAGATGTATATGACCACTCTTGGCTATATTTGGTTTTATTTGCGACATAGGAGTTATAGCTATGGGTATTGTGAGCTATCTCAATGCATGGACACAGTGTTCATGATCATGTCACGGTAACTGGTGTATCCATCACCTCCAATATTTTTTTTTTGTTTGTGCTAGGAACTTTCAAAATCCTCTCTGCTATCGACTTAGAGACATTTCACTAAACTTTTGTTAACTGTCGTCATTGTACTACTGTGTGGAACAGTAGAAGTTGTTCCTCATAATCCCCTGATATTACAAAACCTGAATGTTTGTGCCCCTGGAAATAAGAATAGGAGCCTGGTAGTGGTAGTGCATGCCTTTAATCCCAGCACTCGGGAGGCAGAGGCAGGTGGATCTCTGTGAGTTCGAGACCAGCCTGGTCTACAAGAGCTAGTTCCAGGACAGGCAAAAAAAAATAAGAAAGAAAGCCAGGCGATGCCTTTAATCCCAGCACTCTGGAGGCAGAGGCAGGCGGATCTGAGTTCGAGTCCACCCTGGTCTACAAGAGCTAGTTCCAGGATAGGCTCCAAAGCCACAGAGAAATCCTGTCTCGAAAAACCCCCCTCAAAAAAAAGAAAGAAAGAAAGAAAATAAGAATAAGTGCGGCAGGTGAGTGTAGCTCAGTGGTAGGGGGCTGCTTTACAAGATTCCAGCTCGTGGTTCAAAGCCCATGGGTCCTGACCTCCTGGGGCTGAATGACCCTTTCACAGGGGACACATATCAGATATTTTCTTTACAATTTTATTTTCTTAACAGTAGCAAAATTGCAGTTATGAAGCAGCCATGATGTAAGCATGAATCCTAATTCTTATTAATAATAAAAACTGAAAAAAAATTAAAAAAAATAAAAAAAATAAAAAAACAAAAAACCTGAGAGTCAGATACTGGATGTTATTGCTGAAGACCAGAGAAGCAGAGGGCCAGCCACTAGAGAGTTTTTCCTTCTACCAGGGCCCAAACCGAGGGGCAAGCTTTGTTTGTTAAAACACAAACAAAATCACAGTACACAGTGAAATGTGGTCTGGGGTCACCACAGCGTAAGGAACTACATTAAAGGGTCACAGATTTAAGAAGGTGGAGATCCACTGCTCTAGAGCACCACCACCCATAGTGGTCAAACAATCTACATAAAAATAACGAAAAAAGAAAGGAAGAAAAAAGAAAAACAAAAAAAAGGAAAAAAAAAGAAACAATCTACATAATAAAAATCTAGCATACAAACGATAGAGATGGCTAACTGCATTGCAATTTAAAGATATTTATAAAAAATGATAGAGATTGCATCGACATAAAAATCTAGCATACAAAGGAGGTGGAAACTTGTTTTTTTTTCTCATTTTCTCAATTAAAAAAAAAGATTTAAAAAAATCTAGCATACAAACGATAGAGATTGCTAACTGCGTTGCAATGTAAAGATATTTATAAATATAAAGATGATATGCAAAGGTTCCGTACTGCAATGCCATCCAAGCACAGTGGCCGTGAAAGAACTGGCCGACCTTCACGACCTGAGAAAATGTAAGTTAGCAGGATAAAGCTGCAGGTACTGTTTGTGCTAACTTAACTGCGATTCATGGATCCCTTCAGTGCTTAATGCTATGTTGGTGCTCAGAATTGATGCAATGCCCTTCCGAATGCCATGCTTGGCATGTGTGAGTCCCTGGGTTTAGTCCATTGCCATGTAAACAAAAACGAAGAGCCAAATCCCAGAGGAACTTATGTATTAGTTGAGTATTTGGCAATGGATGGATTTAAGGTGTTACAAGTCAGAGTCCCTAAAATGTGGTTTGTAAATTTAGTGAACTTTGAATTGACAAAAATAAAGCAGCAGTGTTGGTAAGGAAAACTGAAACCCTTGACTTCTCAGTAAGGTTTTTCCTGAATAGAGCCTTGGAAAGAAATGCTGAAGGCACAGAAGCAAAGATGCAGGGAATGCTTCTGTAGATAGTCCCGTCTCCATGGTACCTTGGTTCCTCCTGGTCCCATGCGCTGCCACAGGGTGCACTGGCAGGTGGCAGGTGAGTTCCAACAAGAGAACAAGCCTTGGAATTGTAGTTGGAGGCTTGTAATTGTGGGTAATTGGTAAAGGACACTGTGCCTGTGTCCTTACCTGGGAAGATAATAGTAGTAAGAGCCTCCAAGGCTGCTGGCTGCCCACTAGGCTGCTGTTATTTTAACTGTTTCCTTTTGAAGCCAACTGTCAGCAAATCCATTTTTGCTGTTGTTCCTTATGTTTGCCATTTGAGCCTCAGCTTATTCAGAGATCAAATCACTACATTGACTATCCAGAGTAGTTTTTCACTTGAAATGCTAAGATTTATGGGAGAAAAGTGCAATTTATGTAATTAATGCTCAAATCTAGTTCAAGGACTAGTCTCAGTCTTGCCTAGAAGGTTTTAGAAATGCAGTCTCTGGTTCAGCCTTAGCTCTCTTGGAAGGAGGAAGCTGAGGTTGATAGTTTGTATATGCAGTGTCAACATCTGGGACAAGGAAGCTGCAGTTGAACTGCACACAGTGGTTTCAGCTAAATGGTCAGAGTTAGTCAAAGTCTCTGAATTTAGACCACTGTGTGCTGGATAGTTTACTGGCAGCTTGAAATAAGCTAAAGTCATGTGAGGTTAAATTTTAAAAAGGGTCTCCATAAGATTGGATCCTATGCAAGCTAGTAGGACATGTTGTTGCCTCATGCTATGTACTTGATAATTGCTTTAAACTCCTAATCCTCCTTCTGCTGCCCAGTGCTGGGTAGGTAGTCCTGCAACTCCTTCAGGACTTGACTGGTCTGTCAAAAGGATAAATAGACCATGTAGTGAGTGACCTCCAGTATCTCTGTTTTTTATTGTTGCTTATAAATGAAAAATAATCTGTGCAAGAACTGAGTACATAGGTCAAGCTTGAAGCTGGTAGATTCACAGTGCAGAAAGTGAGAGAAAGGACAGTGGTTGAGAAGGTTCCTACTTCAACAGTAGTTGAGATTAGCAGTGTTTAGCTATGTAGTAATTACCTAATTAGTAATTAGGTAATCAATTTTAGACACTCCATAAATGTCCCGGATGGCCATTTCTTGTTTTCCACATGCCATATAATCAAAAATCTGGATAAAAAACATATCTTGTCATAAAGCCAAATTGCTATAGTTACAGTAGTTCAACCAAAATAGATCTGAGTAAAATGTGGCCCTGCCTAACAGGACTGTTATTACTGGTTTTAAATATACACCCTGAGATAAACAGTTTGAGAAATCTTTGATGTGCCCTAATATAAATCCCTAGTTACTGAATTACATGACTATTAATCCTGTTTCAACATTCTCTTTCCTATCCCCAAGCCTTACCATGACACCCCTTATTATCTTCTAATTTGTGGCTGATCTTGTATATTTTGAATTTCCAAGTGGATCTATATGTTTTTCTTAGGGTTTACTTTGTTACTTAGCTTCTAGGATCATATCCACTTATGAGTGAGTACATAATACCATATTCATCTTTTGGGGTCTGAGTTACCTCACTCAGAACAGTGTTTTCTAGTTTCATCCATTTGCATGCAGAATTTCAAATATTTTTGTTTTTTACCACTGAGTAGTAATCAAACTATATGAATGTTCCACATTTTCTTTATCCATTCTTCAGTTGAGGGGTATTCAGGGTGTTTCCAGGTTCTGACTATTACAAAAAATGCTTCTATGAACATAGTTGAACATATATCTCTGTAGTATGATTGCGCGTCTTTTTGTTATAATGCCAAGAGTGGTATTTCTGGATTTTTGGGTATGTTGATTGCCAGTTTTCTGTGAAACAGCCATAGTGATTTTGAAAGTGGTTGCACAAGTTTGTATTCTGAATAGTTATTTCACATCCTCTTTAGCTTACGGTATCATTGGTGTTTTTGGACTTAGCCATTCTGACAGGTGCTTTTATATTGTTTAGATATGTTTCTTGTACCACTGATCTCTCCAAGATCTTCATCGTGAAGGTGTATCAGATTTTGTTAAATGCTTTTTCAACATCTAATGAGTTGGTCATACAGTTATTTTCTTTCATTTTATTTACATGATGGATTATATCAATAGATTTTTTTTATGTTGTACCATTCTTGCATCTCTGGAATCAAGCTGACTTGATAATGAAGGATTTTTTTGATGTGTTCTTGTATTTAGTTTGCTAGCATATTATTGAGTACTTTTGCATATCTATGTTCATAAGTGAGATTATTATTCTTTTAAAAATATTTATTTATTATGTATAGAATATTCTGTTGGCGTGTATGCCTAAAGGCCAGAATATTTTTTTTGTTTGTGCTAGGAACTTTCAAAATCCTCTCTGCTATTGACTTGGAGACATTTCACTAAACTTTTGTTAACTGTCGTCATTGTACTACTGTGTGGAACAGTCGAAGTTGTTTGTGGCCCTGGAAATAAGAATAGGAGCCTGGTAGTGGTGGCGTACGCCTTTAATCCAAGCACTTGGGAGGCAGAGGCAGGCGGATCTCTGTGAGTTCGAGACCAGCCTGGTCTACAAAGCTAGTTCTAGGACAGGCTCCAAAGCCACAGAGAAACCGTGTCTCAAAAAACCAAAAGAAAGAAAGAAAGAAAGAAAGAAAGAAAGAAAGAAAGAAAGAAAGAAAGAAAATAAGAATAAGTGTGGTGGTGAGTGTAGCTCAGTGGTAGAGGGCTGCTTTACAAGATTCCAGCTCGTGGTTCAAAGCCCATGGGTCATGACCTCCTGGGGATGAATGACCCTTTCACAGTGGACACGATATCCCGCATATCAGATATTTTCTTTACAATCCTTAACAGTAGCAAAATTGTAGTTATGAAGTAGCCATGATGTAAGCATGAATTCTAATTTTTATTAATAATAAAAACTGAGAGTCAGATCCTGGGTGTTAATGCTGAAGATCAGAGAAGCAGAGTGCCAGCCACTAGAGAGTTTTTACTTCTACCAGTGCACAAACCAAGGGGCAATCCTGTCCTCAGACTGCATCTCCAGACTGTATCTGTCTCCACTAAACCTTCAGACTGCAGTGCTCTTGACTCCTCCCTCTTTATAGTCCTGTCTAGTCCTATCTACCTCCCTAGTGCTGGGATTAAAGGTGTGAGCCCCCACTCCCTGGGTTCAAGTGGTTTAGCTTTGCACTACGATCTTCAGACAAGCTTTGTTTGTTAAAACACAAACAAAATAACAGTACACAGTGAAATATGGTTTGGGGTCACCACAGCATAAGGAACTACGTTAAAGGGTCACAGGTTTAAGAAGGTGGAGATCCACTGCTCTAGAGCACCACCACCAATAGTGGTAAAACAATCGACATAAAAATCTAGCATACAAATGATAGAGATCGCTAACTGCATTGCAATTTAAAGATATTTATAAATATAAAGATGATATGCAAAGGTTCCATACTGCAATGCCATCCAAGCACAGTGGCTGTGAAAGAACTGGCCGACCTTCACGACCTGAGAAAATGTAAGTTAGCAGGAGAAAGCTGCAGGCAATGTTTGTACTAACTTAACTGCTATTCATGGATTCCTTCAGTGCTTAATGCTATGTTGGTGTGCGGAATTGATGCAATGCCCTTCAGAATGCCATGCACTGAGCCAGCTATATAGATAACTGACTTCTATTCCTAATAAGTGTATATTCTCTGCCCGTAACTTGCTGTGAGCATATCTTTAAATTAGGTATTATCTTATTTTCCCAACTAATTCCTGTCCAAGTGACATACCTTGCACCTAAAGAGTTAGAGCTTTGGGCGGGAGTTTGTGTGGCTGTGCTTCATTTAGAGGTAGTTATTTAGATGTATTTCACAATGGGGCGATGCATACATTTTATCATAAAAACCAACACAAAATTAAAATAATTCCCATTGTGAACTCTACACTAGTGCATGAGAACTATTTTTGGTCTCCTCATTCGTAGAATTTCTGTTTTCACATTTAGCTAATTTCTCAGGTCTTAAGACAAACTTCTGTAGTGTCGTTTTATTTGTATTTATAAAAAATAAAGCTTGGAAAAGTAAAACAGCCACACTGGCCAGGCTTACTGACTATGCAGCAAATGACACATACTTTAATCCCAGTAGTTACAATGACACACACCTTAAATCCCAGTAGCCACACTAGTTTACCATAGAAACCAAACAGTCGTGGTGCATGCCCTTAACCCCAGAATTAGAGATGATTATAACACAGGAGGAGGAGAGGGGGCTGGAGAGATGGCTCAGTGGTTAGCACCCGGCCTGCTATTCCAGAGGTCCTGAGTTCGAGTCCCGACAACCCCATGGTGGCTCACAACCATCTGTCGTGAGGTCTGGTGCCCTCTTCTGGCCTGCAGGCAGACACACAGACAGAATATTGTATACATAATAAATAAATAAATATTAAAAAAAAAGAAAATAATTTTATGGTTGGGAGTCAACACAGCATGAGGAACTATATTAAAGGGTCACAGCATTAGGAAAGTTGGGAACCACTCATCTATGTCCTAGATTATAACCAGGGTTTGTTTTCAAAGCAACTAGGGAAAGTAAAAACCTTACATATGCTTTCATAACCTGTCTACCAGTGACTGTTTCAGCTGGACCAGGGTGAGGCTTGGATCTGCTGAACGAACAAGATCACCTAATTTATATATATAAAAAAACCTTCTTAACTAATGATGAGAAACCAATAGCTCGTAAGCTCAGCATGCGGAAAACCGTATGTGCACATCCACACCATGGAAGTGTGAAGCTCTATTCTGTGGACACCTTGACTCAGAACTTTCCAAATTATAGAAGTGGTCTACATGTTTCTAGTAGGAACATTATGGAGGGAAAGGGGAGACAGGGAAGGAGTTAACCACCTCTAACTGCACAATCACACTAATGGCTTGCTCATTTGCTTGTTTCTGTTCTTCCAAGCCCATGCAGAGAAGGAAATTAAAACATGAGTTGAAAAGGGTGTGTCCTGGGTGGTTTGTCAGCTTCGCAAGGTCTGGTTGATCAAAGGAGATGGACATAGAAAATCTGCTCATTTTACCTTGTTTGGGAAGTTATTCTAGATAGAAAAGAATAGAGTTAAGCACAGCTGATAGCAGCACTTTCTCAGGTAGGCTCTGCTTGCTAGAGGCAAACACTCTTGTTTAAGAGAGGCTTACTGGGGCTGGAGAGATGGCTCAGAGGTTAAGAGCATGCCTGCTCTTCCAAAGGTCCTGAGTTCAATTCCTAGCAACCACATGGTGGCTCACAAGCATTTTTAATGGGGTCTGGTGCCCTCTTGTGGCCTTCAGGCATATACACAGACAGAATATTGTATACATAATAAATAAATAAATATTTGAAAAAAAAAGAGAGGCTTCCTGACTCAGCTTTAGCTGCAAACCTTAAATGGTATTGGTGAAAAGCTGACTGCAGAGCATTGGGGTGAGTTTCTGGCCCGTGGCGCCAGCCAGGGACGGGGATCTCGGGGGTCCCTTGGCCTCCTGTCTTTCTTGGGCTCTCTGCAGGACCTCTATTCCCTGGTTACTGCCTCTTTCTTCCTGGCCCACCCAGCTTCCGTCCAGAGCCCTCCCCACTTGGGCCCCCCCGCCCTCTTTTGGCGCGTGGCATTGGGAGCTGGGTCCCAGTCCTCGGGGCGCCCGGGCGGGCTCCACTGCCTTTGTTTCTATGGCCTGCCTGCACCAAGGAGAGTAGGCGCTTTGTTTGCGAGCTGCCCAACCCGCACGGAGGCCTGATCTCTCGGCCCCAGGAGAACCAGCGTTGGGGTGAGTTTTTGGCCCGCGGCGCCAGCCAGGGACGGGGATCTCGGGGGTCCCTTGGCCTCCTGTCGTTCTTGGGCTCTCTGCAGGACCTCTATTCCCTGGTTACTGCCTCTTTCTTCCTGGCCCACCTAGCTTCCGTCCAGAGCCCTCCCCACTTGGGCCCCACCGCCCTCTCTCGGTGCGTGGCATTGGGCGCTGGGTCCCAGTCCTCGGGGCGTCCAGGCGGGCTGCAGTTCCTTTGTTTCTGTGGCCTGCCTGCACCCAGCAGGGTAGGCGCTTTGTTTGCGAGCTGCCCAACCAGCACGGAGGCCTGATCTCTCGGCCCCAGGAGAACCAGCATTGGGGAGAACCACCGTTGGGACGAGCCAGGGTTGGGCACGGAGACCTGATCCCTTGGTGCCAGGAGAGCCAACATTGGGGAGGCCGCGTTGGGTAGGCAAGGAGACCTGATCTGGTAAAAGAAGACCCATAAGGGAGTATTTGGAAGAAGAGATGGGCAGACGCCAAGGCAAGAATTCGCCCAACAAACTGAAAAGCAACATGAAGCCACCAGAATCCAGCGACCTCACAACGGAAGGACATGAACACCTTAATCAAGAAGGAGAAAAGTTTGACTTCATGAAAGTGATTGACGCCCTTAAACAGCATGTAAAAAACGCCCTTATAGAAATGGATGAGAAATATAACAGAAAGTTTGAAGAATTGAATAAATCAGTGAATGATACCCTAGAAAACCAAGGAAAAACAATCAAACAGATAATGGAAACAGTTCAAGACTTGAAAACTGAAATAGAGGCAAAGAAGAAAACACAAACAGAGGGCCAGCTGGACATGGAAAATCTAGGTAAACTAATAGAGACTACAGAAACAAGCATAACCAGCAGAATACAAGAGATAGAAGAAAGACTCTCAGATTCTGAAGATACCATAGAGAAAATAAACACTATGATCAAAGAAAACAGCAAGTTCAACAAACTCTCATCACAAAACATTCAGGAAATATGGGACACAATAAAAAGACCAAACCTAAGAATAATAGGAGTAGAAGAAGGAGAAGAAATGCAGCTCAATGGTCCAGAAAATATATTTAATAAAATTATAGAAGAAAACTTTCCCAACCTAAAGAAAGATATACCTATGAAGGTGCAAGAAGCATACAGAACACCGAACAGGCTGGATCAAAAAAAAAACATCCCCTCGCCATATAATTATCAAAACACAAAGCATTCAGAATAAGGAAAAAATATTAAGAGCGGCAAAGGAAAAAGGCCAAATTACTTACAAAGGTAAACCTATCAGACTTACACCTGACTTTTCCATGGAAACCATGAAAGCCAGAAGGTCCTAGATAGATGTACTGCAGAAACTGAGAGACCATGGATGCAAGCCCAGATTACTATACCCAGCCAAGCTTTCGTTCACTATAAATGGAGAAAATAAAAATTTCCAGGATAAAAACAAATTCAAACAATATGCAGCCACAAATCCAGCCTTACAGAAAGTAATAGAAGGAAAATCACTAACCAAGGAATCCAATAATGACCACAATAACTCAGACATCTAGAGACCCTTCATCAACACAAACCAAAGAAGGGATACACACAAACTCTACGACTAAAAAAAAATGACCGGAGTTAACAACCACTGGTCATTAAGATCACTTAATGTCAATGGTCTCAACTCACCTATAAAAAGGCACAGGCTAAGAGATTGGATAAGAAAACAGGATCCAACATTCTGCTGTTTACAAGAAACACACCTCAACCACAAAGACAGGCACCTACTCAGAGTAAAGGGTTGGGAAAAGGCCTATCAAGCAAATGGACCTAAGAAACAAGCAGGTGTGGCCATACTAATCTCTAACAAAGTTGACTTCAAACTTAAATCAATCAGAAGAGATGGAGAGGGGCATTTTATATTCATAACAGGAACAGTTCATCAGGATGAAGTCTCAATCCTGAACATCTATGCCCCTAATATAAAAGCACCCACGTACATAAAAGAAACATTGCTAAAATTCAAGGCAGCCATCAAACCACACACACTAATAGTAGGAGACTTCAACACTCCTCTCTCACCAATGGACAGGTCAATCAGACAGAAACCTAACAGAGAAATAAGACAATTAATGGAGGTAATGAAACAAATGGACTTAACAGACATCTTTAGAACATTCCACCCAAATAGGAAAGAATACACCTTCTTCTCTGCAGCTTATGGAACCTTCTCGAAAATCGACCACATAGTCGGTAACAAAGCAAACATCCACAGTTACAAAAAAGTATTACTAACCACCTGTGTCTTATCAGATCACCATGGATTAAAGTTAGAATTCAACAACAAGGCTACCCCCGGAAAGCCCACAAAGTCATGGAAACAGAACAGCCAACTACTGAACCATACCTGGATTAAGGAAGAAATAAAGAAAGAAATTAAAGTCTTCCTGGAATTCAATGAAAATAAAGAAACAATATACTCAAACTTATGGGACACTATGAAAGCAGTCCTAAGAGGAAAGTTCATAGCACTAAGTGCCCACTTAAAGAAAACAGAGAAAGCTCACATTGGAGACTTAACAGCCCACCTGAAAGCTCTAGAAAAAAAAGAAGCAGACTCACCTAGGAGGAGTAGGAGACTGGAAATAATCAAACTGAGGGCTGAAATCAATAAAATAGAAACACAGAGAACAATCCAAAGAATCAATGAAACAAAAAGCTGGTTCCTGGAGAAAATCAACAAGATTGACAAACCCCTATCCAAACTAATCAAACGGCAGAGAGAGAATTTGCAAATTAATGAGATCAGAAATGAAAAGGGGGACATAACCACAGACACAGAGGAAATTCAGAGAATCATTAGATCTTACTACAAAAGCCTATATGCCACAAAACTGGAAAATGTAAAGGAAATGGATACTTTCTTAGATAAATATCATTTACCAAAGTTAAATCAGAACCAGGTGAACAATCTAAATAGACCTGTTAGTCGCGAAGAATTAGAAGAGGTTATCAAAAACCTCCCTACCAAAAAAAGCCCAGGACCAGATGGTTTCAATGCGGAATTCTACCAGAACTTCCAAGAAGACCTAATACCTATACTCCTTAATGTATTTCACAATATAGAAACAGAAGAGGCATTGCCAAATTCCTTTTATGAAGCTACAGTTACTCTGATACCAAAACCACACAAAGACTCAACCAGGAAAGAGAATTACAGGCCGATCTCACTCATGAATATCGATGCAAAAATCCTCAACAAAATACTGGCAAACCGAATCCAAGAACACATCCGAAAAATTATCCATTATGATCAAGTAGGCTTCATTCCTGAGATGCAGGGCTGGTTCAACATACGAAAATCTATCAATGTAATCCAGCATATAAATAATCTGAAAGAAAAAAACCATATGATCATTTCATTAGATGCTGAAAAAGCATTCGACAAAATTCAACATCCATTTATGTTAAAAGTCTTGGAGAGATTAGGGATACAAGGGTCATACCTAAATATAATAAAAGCTATATACAGCAAGCCGACAGCTAACATCAAATTAAACGGAGAGAAACTCAAAGCCATCCCGCTTAACTCAGGAACACGACAAGGCTGTCCACTTTCGCCATACCTCTTCAATATAGTGCTGGAAGTTCTAGCAATAGCAATAAGACAGCATAATGGGATCAAGGGGATTCGAATTGGAAAGGAAGAAGTTAAACTTTCGTTATTCACAGATGATATGATAGTGTACATAAGCGACCCCCAAAACTCCACCAAAGAACTTTTACAGCTGATAAACAGCTTTAGTAATGTGGCAGGATACAAGATCAACTCCAAAAAATCAGTCGCCCTCTTATACACAAAGGATATGGAAGCAGAGAGGGAAATCAGAGAAGCTTCTCCATTCACGATAGCCACAAACAGCATAAAATATCTTGGGGTAAATCTAACCAAGGAAGTGAAAGATCTATTTGACAAGAACTTTAAGGCATTGAAGAAAGAAATTGATGAGGATACCAAAAAATGGATGGACATCCCTTGCTCTTGGATTGGGAGGATCAACATAGTAAAAATGGCAATTCTACCTAAGGCAATTTATAGATTCAATGCAATCCCCATCAAGATCCCATCAAAATTCTTCACAGATCTGGAGAGGACAATAATCAACTTTATATGGAAAAACAAAAAACCCAGGATAGCCAAAACAATCCTATACAATAAAGGATCTTCTGGAGGCATTACCATCCCTGACTTCAAACTCTATTACAGAGCTACAGTAATGAAAACAGGGTGGTACTGGCATAAAAACAGAGAAGTCGACCAATGGAATCGTATAGAAGACCCGGATTTTACCCCACAAACCTATGAACACCTCATTTTCGATAAAGGAGCTAAAAGTATACAATGGAAGAAAGAAAGCATCTTCAACAAATGGTGCTGGCACAACTGGATGTCAACCTGTAGAAGAATGAAAATAGACCCATATCTATCACCGTGCACAAAACTCAAGTCCAAATGGATTAAAGACCTCATTATCAGCCCGAAAACACTGAACCTGATAGAAGAGAAAGTGGGAAATACCCTACAACAGATGGGCACAGGTGATCGCTTCTTAGGTATAACCCCAGAAGCACAGGCATTAAGGGCAACATTGAATAAGTGGGACCTACTAAAACTGAGAAGCTTCTGTAAAGCAAAGGACACTGTCACTAAGACACAAAGGCAACCTACTGACTGGGAGAAGATCTTCACCAACCCCGCAACAGACAAAGGTCTGATCTCCAAAATATATAGAGAACTCAAGAAACTAGACTTTAAAATGCTAATTAACCCAATTAAAAAATGGGGCACTGAAATGAACAGAGAATTCTCAACAGAAGAACTTCAAATGGCCAAAAGATACTTAAGGTCATGCTCAACTTCCTTAGCAATCAGAGAAATGCAAATCAAAACAACTTTGAGATACCATCTTACACCTGTCAGAATGGCTAAAGTCAAAAACACCAAGGATAGCCTTTGCTGGAGAGGCTGTGGAGGAAGGGGTACCCTCATCCATTGCTGGTGGGAATGCAATCTTGTGCAACCACTGTGGAAGTCAGTGTTTCGGTTTCTCAGGAAATTCGGGATCAACCTACCCCTGGACCCAGCAATACCACTCTTGGGAATTTACCCAAGAGATGCTCTATCACATGTCAAAAGCATTTGTTCAACTATGTTCATAGCAGTATTATTTGTAATAGCCAGAACCTGGAAACAACCTAGATGCCCTTCAATGGAAGAATGGATGAAGAAAGTATGGAATATATACACACTAGAGTACTACGCTGCGGTAAAAAACAATGACTTCTCGAATTTTTCATGCAAATGGATGGAAATAGAAAACACTATCCTGAGTGAGGTATCCCAGACCCAAAAAGAAGAACATGGGATGTACTCACTCATAATTGGTTTCTAGCCATAAATAGGGGTCACGGAGTCTACAATAGGCGAACCTAAAGAAGCTAAGTAAGAAGGTGAACACAAGGAAAAACATATCGTTATCCTCTTGGATAAGGGAAGTAGACAAAATTGCCGGGGAGAAAAGTGGGATCTTGGGGGTGGGGTGGGATGGGGGTAAGGGGAGATGGGGAGAGAAAAGGTAGAAGGGAAGGAGGGGGGACTTGGGGAAATAGGAGGATCGGGATAAAGGAAGGTTGGATAGGGGAGCACGGAACCACAATTCTTAGTTAAGGGACCCACTTTAGGGTGGGCAGGAGACTTGACCCTAGAGGGGCTCCCAGGTGCCCAAGCTGAGGTCCCCAGTTAGTTCCTTGGGCAGCTGAGGATAGGGAACCTGAAATGACCCCATCCTAGCGCAATACTGACGAATATCTTGCATATCATCTTAGAACTTTCATCTGGCGATGGATGGAGATAGAGACAGAGACCCACACTGGAACACTGGATAGAGCTCCCAAGGTCCCAATGAGGAGCAGAAGGAGGGAGAACATGAGCAAAGAAGTCGGGACCACGAGGGGTGCACCCACCCACTGAGACAGTGGAGCTGATCTACTGGGAGCTCACCAAGGCCAGCTGGACTATTACCAAAAAAAGCATGGGATAAAACTGAACTCTCTGATCATGACGAACAATGAGGGCTGATGAGACGCCAAGGACAATGGCACGCAGTTTTGATCCTACGCAATCTGCTGGCTTGGTGGGAGCCTAGCCAGTTTGGATGTTCACCTTCCTAGATATGGACGGAGGGGGGAGGACCTAGGACTTACCACAGGGCAGGGAACCCTGACTGGAGAGGGAGGGGGAGAGGAGTGGGGGGAAGGGAAGAGGGGTGGGAGGAGGGGGAGAAGAGTGGGAGGAGGGGGAGAAGAGTGGGAGGAGGGGGAGGGAAAGGGGAGGCTGGGAGGAGGTGGAAATTTGTTTTTTTTCTTTATTCTTCTTTTATCAATAAAAAAAAAGCTGACTGCATGCTTTTTGGTGGTGGTAGAGACCTTGAAACGCCATAGAGTTGTGGCAATAAACATGACTCCAGCCAGTACTTCTGCCATGAGGCAAGACTCATAATAAAGCTATGGAGTGGGCTGGAACCAGCAATCAAAGCCATGGGTTTAATCTTAGCAGTATTGCTGTACACGTGTTAAGGGCTGACCCCTTGGGATTGGATAACCTATCTGGATGCTCGTTCTTGGTAAAAACTGATTCGCCCTCTGTCAGCCACAGTGAGTTGTGCGTAGCTCTTCTCTTCATCGAGGGGTGGGGCTCTGTGAAATTTCCCTCATGTGCATTGGCATGTCGACTGGTGGTGTCACTATGCAAGTCTTGTTTAGGTAACTATTGTTGAGATTTCATAGGTACAGTTTTTCTGTCATGTCTAGAAGATACTAGCAACAAGTGTCCTGGGTCATCTGGTTCTTGCCATCTTTCTTCCTCCTCTTCCATGGTTTTTCTGGGCCTTAGGAGTAGGAGTTACATTGTAGGAAAACCAGTTGGGGCTGAGCACCTGTGGTCACATATTCTCTACATGTGGAACAGTTGTATATCTCTATAATGTTCTCTACTACAAAAGAAGGGTTTTCTTGTGGAGGGGTGAGAGTTACGCTTATCTTTGGGTATAAGAGTAAGCATTTAAGCATTGCTAGAAAGTATATTGATTTTGGCAATTGTGGGTTCTCTCCTAGGGTCTTGAACCTCTCTAGCCATAGATATTGGCTAAGTTTATAGTACTGAGTGTGCATTCCCTCCTATTGAGTAGACCTTAAGTTCTATTAGACAGATGTTGGTCATTCCCATGATAAAGTGCCCTTGTGCTGTTATTGTACCATGGGGGTATCTTGTCAGAAAGGTATCACTGAGGTTCATAAGTTTTATAGCTGGGTAGGAATGTTGATTTCTCTTTTCCTTTGGCAGTTTGCATAGCATCTTCAGGTACTACTAGAGCTAGTCCTTGGGAAGGAGGCTTGCAGGTCAGTTCCAACTCTATTTCCCCGAGGTCTATGTCTGAAATGTGTAGTATCTTTAACAAAGGCACTGAAACTATATCAATAGCTATGTCAAAATGGAAAAGAATTTTCCAATAATAAAAATAGTGGGAAAGTTACAGTAAGTAAGGTTTTTTGGACTGTATAAACACTAAATTTCTGGATGCCAAGCAGCAGTTTTATGTTGAGGTATAGCAACTTAATATTAGGGGATCCTGGAAAAGTGACTAAAAGTTTGTACAGTTGAAGCACAGACAAATGCAGTCACCTTTAAAATGTGTAAACTCGTGATGAAACATTTGAGTACTGAGACTGTGACTCAGTGTAGAGTATTTGTTTAGTATGGGTGAGACACGGGCTTTGTTCCTGATATCCCCCAACAGTCCTTCGGTCTTCCTTTTGGTGCTTAAATTGATTTTCTTTTAGGAAGAGAAATTTCTGTTGCACGAATAATAAAAACCTAGAGGTTGAACTTGGGTTCAAGTTGAAGATCAGAAAAGCAAAGCAGTCAAGCAACTAGAGAGATCTTATCTCTACCAACTCTCAGATGAACAAAAAATATTCTACTCTCTGCCCAGTCATATTGCTCCTGTCTTCACCTCTCTCCATTAAAGGTGTGTGATTCCCAAAAGCTGGGATTAAAGGTGTGAACCATCACCACCTGGATCTGTTTGTGGATTGATTTTGTGTAGCCCAGGGTAGCCTTGAACTCAAAGAGATCCATCTAACTCTGTCTTCTGAGTCCTGGGATTAAAGGTATGTGCCACCACTCCCTGGCCTGTAGGGCTGACTAGGGTGGCTGCTTTGCCTTCTGATCTCCAGTAAAACTTTATTTATTAGAACACAAATACTATAACACTAAAAATGTCCAATGTTTTTGAGGATGCAGTGATTTGACCTTGTCAAAAGAGATAAAAGTGTACAATTTATTAGCTTTGAAAAGCAGTATGCAATTTTTTGTAACTCTCTCAAAGGTCTTACTGCTTGAACTCATAAATTCATTTTAGAAATTTGTCTAAAATAGCCAGAAAAACAAACATAAGAAACTGTGCATAGGGGCTGGAGGGATGGCTCAGAGGTTAAGAGTACTGATTGCTCTTCCAGAGGTCCTGAGTTCAATTCCCAGCAACCACATGGTGGCTCACAACCATCTGTAATGAGATCTTGTGCCCTCTTCTGGTTTGCAGCATATATGTAGGAAAAACACTGTATACATAATAAATAAATTCTAACAAAAAAAAACTGTGCATAGCAAGTTTAAGCCCAGCATGGAATCATGAAAATGGATCGCTACCAGTTAAATACCGAATGTGAAAACATTCCATTTCTTCCTTCATACTGGACATTTCCATCTGTGTTTGGGGAAATCTAACAGTTGAGGAAAAGGCTAAGGGAAAAAAACAATGAGTGAGATCTGTGTGTTGTATTTTTTATTTTGCTCACAAGGATAGGAAAGACAACTTAAAAAGTAATGCAGCAGAAACAGTAGACTGGGGGCACAGAGGTGAGGGGGAGGGAGTGGGAGGAGAGGAAGGAGGGAAAACTGCGGTAGGGCTGTAAAATAAATAAATAAAAGTAATTCAGAGGTTGTCATTACCATCAGAAACCAAATGTTTGCTGTTGTTATCATTCTGCATCATCCTGAAGTTAAACAGTCTGAAAGTGATCTTTGAAACCTTGGAAGATGGCTATAGAATGCTACAGGGATTACTCTGGTCACTTGTTGGTTAGTTGGTCTTTCTTCAGAGATAGGGTCTTACTGTGTGGCCCACGTTGGCTCGGACTTGATGCATTCACTTGCCTCCGCCTCCTAAGTTCTGTGATTGTAGACCTTCCCTACCCAGATATTTACATCTCCTGTTAGGTCTTATTAACGTACATGTTTTTCATGTGCAAAGAAAGTGATGTTTTCAAGCTTTGACATGATCCATTGTTTTTGAAAAAAAAAGTATAGATTTGACTTTTGTATACACAATTTTTGGATCCTACATTCTTGGCACCCAGGCCATTCTTGAGGAGCTGTGGTTATCTTTGTGATTTAAAATTTTGGTTTCACTTGCTATTTTCTGTTTGGTGTATGGCTTAAGGAGAAATAGAACAGTATCTCTAGCCTTAAAATGACAAGGAGTTGGGGCTAGAGGAGTGGTCAGCAGTTAAGAGCACTGGCTGCTCTTCCAGGGGTCCTGGGTTCGAGTCCCGGCCACCACATGGTGGCTCATCTGTAATGGGAACGGATGCCCTCTTCTTTCGTGCAGGCACACATGCAAATAGAAGCACTCACACACATAAATAATTCTTCTAAAAATAGCAAGAAATTGGGCTATGTTTAAGATTAATGAAAACCTTAGTTAGGCAGTGTTCATTTTTACTTTATTTTTCCATAAAATTTCTTTATTCTCTGGATTGGTTAAACTAACTACTTGCTGCTGATGTTTTTTTTTTTTCTTTTGTACTTTTGAGACACGATTTCAATGTATCCTTGACTGTTCTGAAATTCTCTATGTTGACAAGGCTGGCCTTGAACTCAAAGAGATCTGCCTGCCTCTGCCTCTCAAGTGCTGAGATTAAAGGTGTGTGCCACTATGCCCATGCCCATGTCTAACTGCTTTAAGATTCTTTATAGTGTGTGCATGTGTGTGTATGGTGTGTGTGGTTTAGGGTGGTATGTGTGGTGTAGTATGGTGTGTGTCATGTGTATGTATGTGTGTGTGGTGTATTGTGATGTGTGTGTGTGTGGTGTGTGTATGTGTGTGTGGTTTAGTGTGGTACGTGTGGTGTAGTATGGTGTGTGTCATGTGTATGTATGTGTGTGTGGTGTATTGTGATGTGTGTAGGTATGTGTGTGGTGTAGTGTGTAGATGTGTGTGATGTGGATGGTGTGTATATGTATGTGTGTGGTACATGTGATGTAGTGTGGTATAGTGTGGAGTGTGTGATGTGTGTATGTATGTGGTTTAGTGTGATGTGTATTGTGTATATATGTATGTGTGTGGTGTGTAATTTGTGTGGGGTGTGTGTATGTATGTGTGGTATTGTGATGTGTGTAGGTATGTGTGTGTGGTGTAGTGTGTAGGTGTGTGTGATGTGGATGGTGTGTATGTATGTGTGTGGTGTGTAATGTGTGTGTGGTGTGTGTATGTATGTGTGGTGTGTGTGTGATGTGTGTGGTGTGTGTATGTGTGTGGTGTAGTGTATGTGTGATGTGTGTGGTGTGTGTATGTGTGTGGTGTAGTGTGTGTGTGATGTGTGTGTGGTGTGTGATGTATGTGGTGTGTATGTGTGTGGTGTAGTGTGTAGGTGTGTGTGTGGATGGTGTGTATGTATGTGTGGTGTGTGTGATGTGTGTGGTGTGTGTATGTGTGTGGTGTAATGTATGTGTGATGTGTGTGGTGTGTGTATGTGTGTGGTGTGTGTGTGTGATGTGTGTGTGGTGTGTGATGTGTGTGGTGTGTATGTGTTTGCTGTAGTGTGTAGGTGTGTGTGTGTGGATGGTGTGTATATGTATGTGTGTGGTACATGTGATGTAGTGTGGTATAGTGTGGAGTGTGTGATGTGTGTATGTATGTGGTTTAGTGTGATGTGTATTGTGTATATATGTATGTGTGTGGTGTGTAATGTGTGTTGGGTGTGTGTATGTATGTGTGGTATTGTGATGTGTGTAGGTATGTGTGTGTGGTGTAGTGTGTAGGTGTGTGTGATGTGGATGGTGTGTATGTATGTGTGTGGTGTGTAATGTGTGTGTGGTGTGTGTATGTATGTGTGGTGTGTATGTGATGTGTGTGGTGTGTGTATGTATGTGTGGTGTGTGTGTGTGATGTGTGTGGTGTGTGTATGTGTGTGGTGTAGTGTATGTGTGATGTGTGTGGTGTGTGTATGTGTGTGGTGTAGTGTGTGTGTGATGTGTGTGTGGTGTGTGATGTATGTGGTGTGTATGTGTGTGGTGTAGTGTGTAGGTGTGTGTGTGGATGGTGTGTATGTATGTGTGTGGTGTGTGTATGTATGTGTGGTGTGTGTGTGATGTGTGTGGTGTGTGTATGTGTGTGGTGTAATGTATGTGTGATGTGTGTGGTGTGTGTATGTGTGTGGTGTGTGTGTGTGATGTGTGTGTGGTGTATGATGTGTGTGGTGTGTATGTGTTTGGTGTAGTGTGTAGGTGTGTGTGTGTGGATGGTGTGTATGTATGTGTGTGGTGTGTAATGTGTGTGTGGTATGTGTATGTATGTGTGGTGTGTGTGTGATGTGTGTGGTGCGTGTATGTGTGTGGTGTAGTGTATGTGTGATGTGTGTGGTGTGTGTATGTGTGTGTGGTGTAGTGTGTGTGTGTGTGATGTGTATGTGTGTGGTGTATTGTGATGTGTGTAGGTGTGTGTGTGGTGTAGTGTGTGTGTGGTGTGGATGGTGTGTATATGTATGTGTGTGGTACGTGTGATGTAGTGTGGTATAGTGTGGCGTGTATGATGTTGTGTATGTATGTGGTTTAGTGTGATGTGTATTGTGTATATATGTATGTGTGTGGTGTGTAATGTGTGTGGTGTGTATGTGTGTGTGGTGTAGTGTGTGTGTGTTGTGTGTATGTGTGTGGTGTAGTGTGTAATGTGTGTATGTATATGTGTTTGGTGTAGTATGGTGTGTGTAGTGTGTTTGTATCGTGTGTGTATGTGTTGGTGTAGTGTGTAGTGTGTTTGATAAAATGTGTGTATTTTTATGACAGATTTCCTTTGAAGAGAAATGAGAAAGAAACTTAGACATATTAGTGAACTGTCTTTATACAATTTTAGACTGTCTTAAGCATATTTTGTCCTAGTTCACTTACTACCTGAGTTTGTTTTAGTTTAACATTAACTGGGTGTGTGTCACAAAGACAGAAATTGTCCTTTAGACAACTCGCCGTAAGCCGTCACTGATCTCATCCTGAAATAGTCGACTTTTATCGGTGTTGGTTTCTTTCATGGACCCGAAGGCTTTGAGATTGAAAATATTATGAGTATCATGTGATAGCAGCATTCGTGTCCTTGTTTTTTCATGTTTTCTGTAAACAGCAGAGTTTAACATGAAAAAACATTTTGGAACAAGTTGGTTCTTGTCATGGATAGAGGCAAAGCAGACTTAGAAATTGATTGCAGTTGATGCTTTTAGGGTAAAACACTTCTAGACTTTGGGACCACTGCCAGCGTTGAGATGCCCATGTGCAGTGTCCTCTTCAGGGAGCATGACATCCACTGGTGTGCCTGTCATATGAGCCATCTTAGAGCCTAGGACTCTTTCCACCCTCACTTTCATAAAGCTTAGTTTTTACCTGGGTCGTTAGTACATGGTCAGCTAGTTGCAGATCCCTGCTCTGCTGCATCTCTTCACTCTTCCTTTTCCTGGTAGAGGTGCTTATTTCCTCCTTATTGGTTATGCGGAGATCAAAGGTTAAGCTTGGCCATGCCCTCCACATTCTCAGGGAAGAAGAAGAATGAATTGAGTCTAAATTAAATAAAAATCCTTCATGAAGGCAAATACACTTGCTCTCTCAGTAGCCCCATGTAATTTTTCAGATTTAAAAATTGACCTCATGCATTTGTTGATGTTAATATAGAAACGCTTCACTCAAACTTTGTAGTGTTTTTCATGATTATTCTCTTTTGGTATTTTTAGGACTTTTAATTGTAGTATGATAGAACTGCCAGACTCAGTGTAGTGAGCTCTGCAGTTAGTATTGCCTCCATGGAGGTTTAATGTTCAGAGTCTAAAGACTGTTCATATTGAAGCAGCCAGCACCTACCCAGAAGAAATGCTCCCGTTTTCATAGGCATTTCAGACTCTTACTTGAAAAGTTTCATATATGTTTTTTTTGTTTCTTCACTTAGTATAGTGGTCAGTATTTTATATATGACCAAAGATAAATGTCTTAAAAGTTTTAGAAGCTGAAAGTGACTATTATTTTTTTTTTGCAGAACATTTTCTCCTAGGTAGTATCAGTGATGATGTAGTAATTTCTCAAACTTCCAAGAAACAGGAAGTATGATCATTATAATTTGTGCCCAACAAACTAATCATGTGGTGTGGAGCCCGGGGGTATAAATACAATTTGATATATTCATTTCCTATGATGTAGTTCTGCTATAGGGGAGAGTTTGTACTTAAGTGGCGAGGGATGACATCTATAAGATTTTTTTCTTTCTTTCTTTTTTTTTTTGGTTTTTCAAGACAGGGTTTCTCTGTGGTTTTGGAGCCTGTCCTGGAACTAGCTCTGTAGACCAGGCTGGCCTCGAACTCACAGAGATCTGCCTGCCTCTGCCTCCCGAGTGCTGGGATTAAAGGCGTGTGCCACCATCGCCTGGCTAAGATTTTTTTGATAATAAAGTTAATAGAACTCTGATCTTGATCATCCTGCAATAGGTATGAGGTGATATTCTTACCCAAGGAATGCTACAAAGTACATCCAGAGAAAATTCTTAGGTGTGTGTGTATGTGGAATGGGGTGCACATGGTTATACACGTTCACGCATGTATGGATGCCTGAGGCTGACATCAGGGGTTTTCCTTTGTTGCTCTCCACAGTATGTGTTAAGGTGAGTCATTGAATCTGGAGTTTGCTTTTTTTGCTAGTTTGGCTGTCAGATCTCCAGGAATTTTCCCCCTGACTCTGCATACTCATAAAACGAGTCTGGCAATGTTCCTTCTGGTTATATTTTGTGCAACATTTGGAGGAGTACAGGAAGTTCTGCTGGAATTCTTCATTAAAACCATTTGGCCCTGGGATATTTGGTTTGCTTTTGATGAGAGCTTCGATTTCCTTTAAGAGTATATGGCTATTTAAATTGCTCATCCAAGCCTCATTTTATTTTAGGTAAACGTTGACTAGCCAGAAAATTGTCCATTTCATTTATGTTTCACAATTTTGTGGAGTACAGGTTTCTGTGGTTCGATCTAAGGATTCTGTGAATTTCCTTAGTGTCTGTTGTCATGTATCCATTTTCATTTCTGATTGTGTTAGTTTGGATGTTCCCTCTTGTCTTTTATTAGTTTGCATTAGGGTTTGTTTATCTTCTTTATTTTGTCAAATAACCTGCTTTTTGTCTCATTGATTCATTGTATTATTTATTTGTTTCAATTTATTTCCGCCCTCAATTTTTTTATTTTCTGTTTCTACTTATTCTGGTCATGTCTGCTTTTTTTTTCGAGACCATTCACATGTGTTGTTAAGTCACTAGTGTGAGCTTTCTGTTTGTGCTAGGAAGTTTCCTCTTGGCACTGCTTTCATAGTGTTACATAGGTTTGGGTACAACGTGCCTTCATTTTTCTTGAGTTTTAGGAAGTATTTATTTTATTTTTCATTGGTCCATGCGTGGTTAAGTAGTTTGCTGTTCAATTTCCATTGTTTTGTAGGATTTCTGATAGTACTGTTGTTGTCAAGTTCTAATTTTAAATCATGGTCATTTGATAGGACACAGTGTATTACTCCAGTTTTTTTCTGTGTATGTTTACTTTGTTCCACAGTGTGGTCAGCTTTATAGACCTTTTCATGAGGTGCTGAGAAGATGGATTTTCCTCCTAGTGCCACTTTCAGTTTGGTTACGTTGTGTCTTTATTTTCTTTGAATTCAAGGAATACTTTCATTTCTTTATTTCTTCCCTGACCCAGGTACGGTTTAGTGGTTGCCTGTTCCCTTTCCATGAGTTTGTCTGTTTTTGGTGTAATAACAATTGTTATACTTCAACTTTGATCCATGGTCATCTGATAATGCTCATGTGCTTGCAAAATTTTTTTTAAATATTTACTTTCTTGGTAATTTATTTATCATGTATGCAATATTCTGTCTGTGTGTGTGTCAGCAGGCCATAAGATGGCGCCAGACATCATTACAGATGGTTGTGAGCCACCATGTGGTTGCCGGGAATTGAACTCAGGAGTTTTGGAAGAGCAGGCAATGCTCTTAACCATTGATCCATCTCTCCAGCCCAATCACCCCCCCTACCATCTTTTTTTGTTTGGATTTTCAAGACAGGGTTTCTCTATAGCTTTTGGTTCCTGTCCTGTAAGTAGCTCTTGTAGACCAGTCCTGCCTAGAACTCACAGAGATCTGCCTGCCTCTGCAAAATTTTTTTGTGTCATATAAGGTTCACTTTGTTATCCATGTATGTGGTCAATTTTCGAGAAGGTTCTATGAGTAGGTGAGAGGATATATGCTTTACTATTAGGTCGGAATGTTCTACAGATATTTCTGAAGTCCATTTATTTCATTATCTCCATTATTCCTCTTATTTCTCTGTTATGTTTCTGTCTGGTTGACCTGTCCATTATTGAGAGAGGAGTGCTGCAGTCTCCTACTATTAGTGTGGTTTCGGGCATAAATTTATTTCTAGTGATGTGGGTGCTTTTATATTACTGAAATTTATATTTGGTATTGATACTTCATCCTGATGATATATTCCTGCTGTGAGTATAAAGTATTTGCTGCTCTTAATATTCTTTCTTAATACTGTATCTTTTGTGTTTTTATTATTATGCGGTGAGGGTTTCTGTTTCAGTCTATTTGGTGTTCTGTATGCTTCTTTTACCTTAATAGGAATATCATTTTTTAGGTTGGGAAAGATTTATTCTCTAATTTTGTTGAATCCTTTTCCTCCATTACAGTTTTCAAGTCTTGAAATCTTTCCATTACCAGTTTGATTGCTTTTTCTTGGTTTCCTTTCCCAGGGATTCTTTGATAGATTTCTCATTTCTTCAGAGTTGTTGTTATTCTTCTCATCCTTTTGTTTGAAGTTGTTTTTTTACATTCTTTTTGAATCCTATATTTTTCATAATTTTATGTTTAAAGTCTATTTCTTGTACTACCTCTGGATTAGGGTGTTCAAATTCTCCTGTTGTATATTCCCTGGCTTCTCATACTATCATGCTGTCTTTCAAATTGTTGGAGGTATTCTTACATAAATGCATGCACATTTGTACCAATCCTGTTAGGAGAGTCTTGCCTGCTTGGTATGGTCTTTGCTGCGGCTATCTCTGTGCTTGTGGTTTTTTCTTGGTCTGTCTTCTCTTAGTTTTCTTAGCTCTGGAGTCTCTTATATCTACTCCACCCTGGAGTAGACTGTGGTGATGGACATCAACACATTCCAGATGGATAGGAGTCCTTGGTGGCAAGCTAGGATGGGATAGAATATTTTTGCATTCATGTTCAATATTGAGATTAGTTTTTTTATTCTCTTCCTCGGTTGATTCTTTTTGTTTTTGCGACAATCTTACTGCATAGTCATAAAAAGAGTTCTGGCAATGTTCCTTCTGTTTATATTATGTGCAGCACTTAGAAGAGTATGGAAGTTGTAATGGAATTCTTCATTAATACCATTTGTCCTGGGATATTTTGTTTGCTTTTTACGGGAGCTTCTTTTTCAGTATGGAAGTTGTAATGGAATTCTTCATTAATACCATTTGTCCTGGGATATTTTGTTTGCTTTTTACGGGAGCTTCTTTTTCCTTTAAGAGTATATACATATTGAAATTGTTCACCTAGGCATTATTTAATTGATGTAAATGGTACCCACCCAGAAAAGTGTCCATTTCATTTATGTTTTAAAATTCTGTGCAGTACTGGTTTTTTTGGTATGATCTAAGGATTCTGTGGATTTCTGTAGTGTCTGATGTCATGTATCCCTTTTCATTTCTGATTGTGTTATTTTGGATGTTTTATTCTCGTCTTTAATAGGTTGCATAGGGGTTTGTCTATCTTTATTATATAAAATAACCTACTTTTTGTCTCATTGATCTGGTGTATTTTTTATTTGTTTCTACTTAAATTATTTCAAGTTGTGGCCAGCGAGGTCTTGATCTGTATCATATTCATTAAATCCCTTATGAAAAGTGATTTGCTCATATTTTGTTTCTCCAATTCTTATTTTTAACTTGATATGTTTTAGTGATTATAAATTATATGTCCTTAGTATTTTATATTCTACCCAGTATTGCTTTTTGTCCCCTTTTTCCAGAAAGTAAATCTTGATGTTAGGTGTGGTGCCTCACACCTGTAATCCCAGGATCAAGATGGTTTCATATAAGATTGAGGCCAGTATGGGATACAGGGTGAGATCATATTTCAATAGTAAAACTTTTTAACAATAGAAATTCATTTGCCATTTTCTAGTGTTCTTTATTATACAATACACTATAGTTAATTCATGTGCATATGTGTTAAACATTCCTAAAATATCATAATTTTCTTTTAAACATTCACATATATTTTACATTTTGTGCACATGTTTTTATGCATGTGTGTCACAATATACACGTGGAGGTAGCGGGCAAATTTTAGGAGTCAGTTCTCCCTTTTCAGTGTACCAGGGAGGCAAACTCAGGCCATCTTGGTCCCTGCAAACATCTGTAGGCGCTGGGCCATCCTGCCAGGCCCTGTGTGTATTTTAAAGGAAAAAAAGTGGAAATAGGGAACTTGGTATTAAGATGACATTCAAGCCTTCTGATGGTCTTTATTTGCACAAAAGGATGTTGTTGTTTCTGGTATTCTTTTCCTTCAGCCTGAAGAATTTCTGATTGTTTATATTTGTGTATTTCTGCTTTTTCTCGGGACTCTTACTTTTCTTTCTTTCCTAAAATATCTATGTCACCATTCTTCAGGCATGAAGAATGTTTTCAATGGATAAGAGACTGATTTAACTTTTTCTGTCATCACCCTTTAGAGGAAGTTGCTATCTTGATAGGGAAGCTCAGCCAATCACTTTTATCTAGGGTGTGGCTGCTTGGGGCCAGGGAAGAAAACCTGGGAATCTGGGTGAGTTTGCTCTCTTTGGCTCTCTTTGCATGGTGTTCTCCAGACCTGTTTTGGACATGGGAAACTTTACCCCAGTCGTGTGAGTTTCCCCGTTTTCAATTATTAAATTATATCTGTTGTTTTCAACTGGTTTGCTTAATTCTAGCATACTGGTCGAACAGAACACCACTTCCTTCTAGTCTCCAGGTCACTGATTAGAAAGTCACAGGTTTTTGAATAAAACATGTCATGCTTGATATGCGTACACCTCAAGTGTATAGAAGGGATTGCCATCTTTTCAGTATGTGGTCTTGGGATTGCCGGCTATCCATGTATACAAATGAGGCTTTCCTCCTCTCTCACTTGACACACATGAAAAATCAATTCCATGGTTCCTTTAAAGGAAGTCATGGTAGATCAATTCACTTCATACCTGCAGCAGTATTAGAGAAAGCCCAAGAGACGGGAGGACTTCGATGGCTCTGAGAGGAGAGAATGAACATCAGAGACAGGCATTGGCATAACATGACACAGCAGAATAATGTTGGTCAGCGACCTGTATTCCTAAGAGTGGATTTACACTTTCATTTCGTGGTTATCACCACGGTTTGGGTTTTAGTTTTTGATTCAGTGTTTCGTTATGTCGCCCAGACTAGTCTGGAATGTGCCTTCCTTTGCCTGTGTCTGCCAACAGAGTGGGCCACAGTAGCAGTTTCTGGCGTTGTTCTAAAACACTCCAACACAAAATCAGCTTAGATAAGAAAGGGTTTATTTGGCACAGGCTTCCAAGTCACAGTTCATCACTGGGGAAATCGGGGCAGGAACTCAAGGCAAGAACCTGGAGGAAGGAAGCCTGGAAGGAAGAGTGGACTCCAGCGTCCAAACACCGAGGAGGAGTCGCCGCCAGAGACCACCTCTCACACCATAGCTGAAGCAAAGGCATGAGGATTTTATTAATTCTGTCATGACAGGGTCCCTCAGCATTCAGGAAGCCGAGAGACCTCGAATAGTGTGCACAGGCTACTTTTAAAGGAGAAGGCCACAGAATCAAGGGGGGTTGTGAATGGCTCATTCAGAAGGGCTATTACCAATAATTGACTAGAGAGCTGTTGCCAGATCAGATGAGGTCAGAGGTCATTTTGACCCCGTTTCCCAGGGGACTGAATCAAAACGTACGTATATGGGTAATTGTTCAGGAACTGAGTACCTGTGTGTGTAGCTATAAGGTCCTTAGTTCCCAGGGGAGGAGGGGAAGCACTATGGCACGGAGGCTGAGAGGATTTAGAATAGTCAGAAATGGCTTCAGGATTGTCTTAAAGTCTTAAATTAGCTAGTCCCTTCTCTGGCTTGCCCATAGGCTCGTGCTTCGCTGGTACTTTTATCACACACATGTGTCCAAAGACCAACCTCTTCATCTGATGTAGGCAGTTTCTCATTAGAGGCTTCCCTCTCAGTTGACACTGTGGTAGGTCGACATTAACACAAGGACAGCCACCATGTCTGTGAGGCTTCCATTTCTGGAGGGAGCTTTTATAAAATGAACAATATACAACATGAAGAACTTGATGTTCTCTGCAACCTTGATGGAGGTGATGTACTTCAGAAAAGAACTTCTCATGGAAGCCTCATCATGCTCTTCCCAAAGGTGACTCCATTGAGATAAAGACAGTAGGGAAGGATGCAACACACTAACGTTTCATTTTACCCTAGAAGTATAAATGATTCCTCAACACAAATATATGTCTTACAAAAAGCCATGGGAACCACTGCTGTATGAATTAGTGTCTTCGTGGGATATTGTAATGGACAATGGTAAAGAGTAATGGTAAAAGAATCTGAATAAACCATGGATTTAGTAATTAGGAATGCCTTGATTGGCTCAACAATTGTGACACATCCACTCAAAATCGTAACAAAAGAATCAACCAGGTTCAGGGCATTTGGGAATATTCTGTCTTATTTTTGCAACTTTTTCGTAAAATAAATCTCTAAAATTAAAAAAAAATTCTTCAAAGCAAGTGGCCTTAATGGTGGTTTGGGGCTCTTAATGCAGGGTATGTGTCACGCTGAAGATTATGGATGGCCCATATATGAGATTTAAGGGTGTCTGGTTTATCCCCCACTTGGGAATATGCTGTATTAGTTTTAAATTGTAATCACTATGGTCAAAATCAAATTGAAAGGCTTTATTTAAGTTTCCAGTTTTAGTCCATCATGTAAGGAAATCAAGGAAGGAATCTCGAAGCAGAAATCAAAGCAGAGGTGTAGCAGAATCATAAAAACCCAGAGGCAGGTATTGGGGTCCAAGCTGAAGATCAGAAATACAAAGCAGCCAACCACTAGAGAGACCTTTGACCTCTACCAAGTCTTCAGACTCAAGGTGATGATCCTGTCTCCACAAATTATCAGACTCCACACTCCTGAGTTCCTGTCTCTCCCCCTTTATATTCCTCTCTCTGCTCTTCATATTGCTCCTGTCTCCCCTTCTCCAGTACTGGGATTAAACATGTGTGATTCCCAAACACTGATATCTGTTTCTGGATCAATCTTGTATAGCCCAGAATAGCCTTGAACTCAGAGACTTGCCTGCCTCTGCCTCCTGAGCACTGGGATGAAAGTTTTGCTCCCGCCCCCCCACCGCGGTCCTGTATAGCTGAGGAGTGTGGCTGCTTTGCCCGCTTATTTTCAGGCAAGCTTTATTCATTTTAACACAAATATACCAGTATACAGAGGCCATGGCAGGAATGCTGCTTACAGGCTTGCTTTCCACGACTTACTGAGCTTCCTTGTTACACACCCTACCACCACCGGCCTGCTGATGGTTCTTTATACAAGGGCATTTAACCTGGAGTGGGAGTTATTAGACTCTCACCTGAGATTCCAGCCTCTCCTCGAAGTATTTCCTTGTCATCTGTGTGTGATTCTGACCCAGTTACTTGTGTTTCTGTAGCCTCTGGAGACACTGGAGTACTGAGAGTGTGAACGGTCGACTGACGGGCAGGCACTTCCATCTATCTGGCTACAGTCAGACTTTCTGTGGTGTCGCTGCTTTGCTCCTGTAAGTAACTCCTCATCTGTTAGCTGTAAGTTTTAAACTCTTTGGCTCACCAACTTGGGTTTTGGTGGAATAATACCTTGGTCTTTCGGAGCCCTAGCTGATTTGGAAAACACTTAGAACTCAGGATCAAAGTCAATGTTTTCAGAATACACCCCCCCACACACCACCTTTTTTTAAAAAAAAATAAATCCACTTTTTAAAAACCACATTTCTAACTGATTATTTTGTATCCCAATTAAAACTTCATCCTAGGATTTGAGGGGAAAGCTCAATTAACAAGGTGCTTGATTTGCAATCCCCAGAATCTACATAAAACTCCAGTTGTGGAATCCCAGCACAAAACTGTGGATACGTAATGTTCCTGGGGTTTAGTGGTCAGACAGCTTACCCTATTTTGTGAGCTTCAGGCCAATGAAAGACCCTGTCTCAGAAAAAAAGTGGACAAGACACGAGAAAACACACTCAAACCTGTATATAGGCATCAACCTCAAATGTGCAGAGACACGCGTGACTGTGCACAGACACACGTACACACACACATTTGATCATCTGGTGTGGAGGTTCTCCTTCCTGGACACATCAGGAAATCATACTAGGAGCTTACATACCACACACACCACTACAACCTCACAATACCCCCCCACCCACACACACAAACACACAGAGCGAGGGAGAGAGAGTGAGTGAATTTTGGATCTTATGCTCAAATGCTAATTTGATTTGCCTGAAAGGAGGTTCAGGTATCAGTGCTAAGAAATCAGGTGATACTACCCTATCTAATTCAGGTATCAGTGCTAAGAAATCAGGTGATACTACCCTATTTAATTCCTGTCTCCTGACCCTACTTCCAGTTACCTCACTGGTTTTTCTTATGAAGTAGAGAGGATCTCTGTTTTTCTCTGGTCTTGACCTTAGCAGCACTCTTTCTTCCTTTCTTCTTTTTGTCTGTCTTTCCTTCATTCATTTCTTCATTTGATCCTTCTTCTTTTCAAAAGGGAAGAATTCCAATAGGATGCAGTAGTTAGTCAAGTACTCAAGAGTGTAAGCAGAGCAATCAAAGAGGCAAGTAATATAGCCAATTCGACATGCAGCAACCTAGATCCTGGTAGGCACAGGCCCTAAATTTCTCTTCTCACTGTCCATCTCTCCTTTGTGCTCTCCCTAGAATGGATACTTTTAGGAAAAGGCTGTGCTTCCTCAGAAGCCCAGGTTACCTATAATTCAATCTGTTATAAGTAAGTAGGTGTATAAGATGCAAGAATATGTAAAGAAGTTTAAGAAACAGCTAAAGTTTGTTAGGCATGGTGGTGCATTCCTTTAATCCCAGAACTCTGGAGGCAGAGGGAGATGAATCTCTGAGTTCTTGGCCAATCTGGTTTATAGAGAAAGTTCCAGATCAGCCAGGGATACACAGAAAAACTCAGATAAACAAGAATGAAGGAAGGAAGGGATGAAGGAAAGAAGGAAGGAAGGAAGGAAGAAAGAAAGGAAGGAAGGAAGGAAGGAAGGAAGAGAGAAAGAAAGATAGAAAGAAAGAAAGGAAGGAAGGAAGAAAGAAAGAAAGAAAGAAAGAAAGAAAGAAAGAAAGAAAGAAAGAAAGAAAGAAAAAAAGAAAAGACAAAGCTAACTTGAAAGTTTACTGGGGAAAGGGTTAGAGCTCTCTACATGCCACCTTGCAGAGGAAGTCTTGAGGCTGTTTTAATCTGATCCAGCTAATATGGACCACCGTCCCCCATTGTTGGTCACTTCCTGTTTGGAAGGTCCTGAGCTGGGCCATCCAGAGTCTCCCACTGCCATCTCCTTCTCTCTTGATCTCAGGGAGGCCAACACCATTATCTTTATGCCATCTCAGGACCTTACCCTGCCTACCCATTGTTCTATGGCCTGTCTTTTGTGGTCTGTTGTTCTCTGCTAGAGCTCACCTTATGCCTAACAGCTTCACTGGCAACTGCCATCATACTCCAAATCCTAGGTCTTTTAGTCTCTTTAGTTCAGCACAATTGTGACAGGTTGGTGTCCGGACATCTGGCTCAGATCTTCATTATTCCTCAGCTCATTTGGGGCAGTGCACCAGCTCTCAGAGAAGAAAGCAGCCAGTGACAACCAGCACAGGCTACCCAGAATCATGCTGAGTGGAAAGAGATGATGAAACAAGTACACCAGTCAGTGTGAGTCTAGCCATCTGGAAGTTTCTTTCTTGCTCATGTTTCAGGCCTGACCAACAATAATGCCCTTTAAGCAAGAATGGGCAATTCAGCCTACCTGGGACCGTGGAGACAGAGCGAGTTGATTTGGTCGTGACGTGAAGGGCACTGAAGCCGACTGCAGTAGTAGATGGATGGCTTCAGCCTGGGGAGGAGGCAGAATCCTCAGACCTTAAACCTGGAAGGTAAGAATGAGGGGTTATTCAGGCTGAGAAGGGCCCCAGGGATGCTGAACAGAGGGGAGAGCAGCAGGGTGTATTGCCAGTCCCTTCTGGCCAAGGAAAGGAGATGGTCCCTACAGAGCAGGTCCTGTCAGGTTCTCTGACTCCCAGGGGTGCCCATCTCTTGCCAGGAAGCCCTCCAGAATAGGAAGCAGGAAGCACAGGGCTAAGGCCCTTCCTGTGGTTCCTATCTCCTCAAGACTATGGCTAGATGGGTGGAGACTTGGTCTCAACCCGGAACACATGAATTCATGGATCCAGCACTGGTTTTCAGGAGCTTTGTGACATCAGTTTTATGCATCATAGCGCCCACTGTGGATAACGTGACAACAATTGCCAGGAAACGTATCTGAGCAGCTCCTCACAGTGACTGGGTGTCTTGTTCTCACATTCCTGGCTCTTCTCCTTTTCTGCTCATGGTCCTTACTGTCCTCACTCCTGGGCCCCACATGCACATTCCGTGTGTCATTCACATCCTCGAGCACCTGATGAAAATAGAGATCCTGGCGAGAAGCTTTTCTGTTCTTTTCAGGCTGGGTCAAGATTTCCAAGCACAGGTAGACTGTGTACTGGTCCACTGCAGGAAATTAGGGAGGCAGACAAACAATTTTCCGTGCACTTTCCCCTCACACACTCATATAATCTCTTTCATATACCCCTTCCAGTGAATAAAGTCCGAGAACCAGTACCTGGCACACCTGGGATCCCCTGCCTCGACTTTCTGATCCTTTTCCAAATCATAGAGCTGAGAGCAAGCAGTTGTCAGAGTCTAGGACATGAGCCGTGAATGTGCCATCTTGGGTGTTTCTCAGTTTCCTGTATCTACTGCCTCCTTCATATGGTTAAACACTGAGGGCCCAGGTTGCCTCCTGACCTCACAATGATCAGGATGACTAGGAGGCATGACTTAATCATGGGTAACATCTTAGTTGCTCTATGACTTGGGAGCTACTTATTCAGTCTCTCTGGGTGTTTCGTTTCTTGTGTACAATGTGGATGGTAACAATACCTATGATATGGAATCACTATAATGGTGAAGTAAATATATAAATGTACAGACTATGTGGAGAATGTGTGTGTGTGTGTTTGTGTTTGTGCGTATATATGTCTTACTATGTAACACGGGTTGAATAGCCCAGGGTGGCCTCAGAGTGACAGATGGCTGTTAGTAGGTTCTTCAAACTGAACTCAGGTCTCTAGCTAATGGCACTATCCAGATCAACAGATATATCTTATTATTATTTCAGATTTTGTTTTTTTTTTTTAAATTTTAAGTGTGCAGATATTTTCCCTGCGTGTGTGTCTGTGAATATGCCCACTGAGGACATAATATGCTGTCATATGCCATGGAACTGGAATAACAGGCAGTTGTGAGCCACCATTTGGGGTCTTGGGACTGAAGTAAGGTCCTCTGCAAGAGCCATCTCCTCAGCACCTCGTCATCATATATATTTTACTTTTAATTTTTCCTTATTTTTAAATTTTACATTTATTTCTATCATATTTTCCCCCTTCCCCAACTCCTCCCAACTTGACATCATGCTCTTTCTCTTGCTTAAAACAAACAAAACAATCTGTTTATAAGTCAAAAACAAAATCATGAAGTCCTATTTATACTAGAAACTACTGGGCATGGGGCCTGTCCTGGGCTGTGTTTGCCATACCCAGTGTAACTCCATTGAGAAAATTGTTTTCATTCTCCAAGCAGCTATCAATCACAAATAGCCACTTGGCTAGGTGTAGGGCTTTGTGACCAGTTCCCCTCCTCCATGCTGAGATTTTATCTGGCTTGAGCTCCTGCAGATCTCTTTAGTGATGTCACAGTCTCTGTGAGGTCCTATGTGCATCAGCTCTGTTGGGTCTGGAGAACAATGTTGCTTTGGAGTCATCCACCTCCTCCGGAGATTCAGATAGATGCAGATTCCATGAGTCTTCATCCATGAGAGAGTGGGCTTTTAGTGGTGCAAGTGCTTTAGAATCACCCCTGTTCATGTAAAATCCTCACCCACAATTTGGTCTGACATGGGTTCCCTGCCCAGGAAAAGTGTCACCAATGCCATCACGGTGCTGTTAATGGGGACCACGGCACATGGTGGAGACTCCTCATGTGGCAATGGACAGGATGCAAAGCTTACAGATCAGATTCAGCGAGTGGTAAGTGTAACAGCCTTCAAAGGCCCTGCCCTCGTGCTACAGGCCTGGGATGCTCCCCACACTCCTCCAACAGTGCGACCTGCTGGGAGCTAAGTGCTCAAGCAGCAGACTTGCAAACTCCACCAACAATCTAAGTAGACTAAACTGAACTGAGGGCAGCAGCTATTCCCAGCAACTAGCAGTAAATGATTCTAAAGGCAGTGATAGATTCACCACTGTCGCCAGCATCTTTTTCTTCAACTTTAAAGAGAATTACTTATTTTTATTTTACGTGTGTTTGTGTTTGACCTGCATGATATACGCCTGTGTGAGGGTGCCAGGTCCCCTGGAATTGTAGTGACATAAAGCTGTGAGGTGCCATGTGGGTGCTGGGAATTGAACCCGGGTCCTCTGGAAGAGCAGTCAGTGATGCTAACTGCTGTGCCATCCTCCCAGCCCTCAAACACACTTCTTAAACTCTCTATCTTACTGATAAGGTATTAATGTTCAGAAAATATTCCTCCTTCATTTGCAGTGTTTGATGCATTAACAGCTAATGTATCTGTTGTGACGTTCTAATCTTTATCATTTGCACTCTTATCCCCCTCATATTTTGTTTCTCCAATTCTTATTTTTAACTTGATATGTTTTAGTGATTATAAATTATATGTCCTTAGTATTTTATATTCTACCCAGTATTGCTTTTTGTCCCCTTTTTCCAGAAAGTAAATCTTGATGTTAGGTGTGGTGCCTCACACCTGTAATCCCAGGATCAAGATGGTTTCATATAAGATTGAGGCCAGTATGGGATACAGGGTGAGATCATATTTCAATAGTAAAACTTTTTAACAATAGAAATTCATTTGCCATTTTCTAGTGTTCTTTATTATACAATACACTATAGTTAATTCATGTGCATATGTGTTAAACATTCCTAAAATATCATAATTTTCTTTTAAACATTCACATATATTTTACATTTTGTGCACATGTTTTTATGCATGTGTGTCACAATATACACGTGGAGGTAGCGGGCAAATTTTAGGAGTCAGTTCTCCCTTTTCAGTGTACCAGGGAGGCAAACTCAGGCCATCTTGGTCCCTGCAAACATCTGTAGGCGCTGGGCCATCCTGCCAGGCCCTGTGTGTATTTTAAAGGAAAAAAAGTGGAAATAGGGAACTTGGTATTAAGATGACATTCAAGCCTTCTGATGGTCTTTATTTGCACAAAAGGATGTTGTTGTTTCTGGTATTCTTTTCCTTCAGCCTGAAGAATTTCTGATTGTTTATATTTGTGTATTTCTGCTTTTTCTCGGGACTCTTACTTTTCTTTCTTTCCTAAAATATCTATGTCACCATTCTTCAGGCATGAAGAATGTTTTCAATGGATAAGAGACTGATTTAACTTTTTCTGTCATCACCCTTTAGAGGAAGTTGCTATCTTGATAGGGAAGCTCAGCCAATCACTTTTATCTAGGGTGTGGCTGCTTGGGGCCAGGGAAGAAAACCTGGGAATCTGGGTGAGTTTGCTCTCTTTGGCTCTCTTTGCATGGTGTTCTCCAGACCTGTTTTGGACATGGGAAACTTTACCCCAGTCGTGTGAGTTTCCCCGTTTTCAATTATTAAATTATATCTGTTGTTTTCAACTGGTTTGCTTAATTCTAGCATACTGGTCGAACAGAACACCACTTCCTTCTAGTCTCCAGGTCACTGATTAGAAAGTCACAGGTTTTTGAATAAAACATGTCATGCTTGATATGCGTACACCTCAAGTGTATAGAAGGGATTGCCATCTTTTCAGTATGTGGTCTTGGGATTGCCGGCTATCCATGTATACAAATGAGGCTTTCCTCCTCTCTCACTCGACACACATGAAAAATCAATTCCATGGTTCCTTTAAAGGAAGTCATGGTAGATCAATTCACTTCATACCTGCAGCAGTATTAGAGAAAGCCCAAGAGACGGGAGGACTTCGATGGCTCTGAGAGGAGAGAATGAACATCAGAGACAGGCATTGGCATAATATGACACAGCAGAATAATGTTGGTCAGCGACCTGTATTCCTAAGAGTGGATTTACACTTTCATTTCGTGGTTATCACCACGGTTTGGGTTTTAGTTTTTGATTCAGTGTTTCGTTATGTCGCCCAGACTAGTCTGGAATGTGCCTTCCTTTGCCTGTGTCTGCCAACAGAGTGGGCCACAGTAGCAGTTTCTGGCGTTGTTCTAAAACACTCCAACACAAAATCAGCTTAGATAAGAAAGGGTTTATTTGGCACAGGCTTCCAAGTCACAGTTCATCACTGGGGAAATCGGGGCAGGAACTCAAGGCAAGAACCTGGAGGAAGGAAGCCTGGAAGGAAGAGTGGACTCCAGCGTCCAAACACCGAGGAGGAGTCGCCGCCAGAGACCACCTCTCACACCATAGCTGAAGCAAAGGCATGAGGATTTTATTAATTCTGTCATGACAGGGTCCCTCAGCATTCAGGAAGCCGAGAGACCTCGAATAGTGTGCACAGGCTACTTTTAAAGGAGAAGGCCACAGAATCAAGGGGGGTTGTGAATGGCTCATTCAGAAGGGCTATTACCAATAATTGACTAGAGAGCTGTTGCCAGATCAGATGAGGTCAGAGGTCATTTTGACCCCGTTTCCCAGGGGACTGAATCAAAACGTACGTATATGGGTAATTGTTCAGGAACTGAGTACCTGTGTGTGTAGCTATAAGGTCCTTAGTTCCCAGGGGAGGAGGGGAAGCACTATGGCACGGAGGCTGAGAGGATTTAGAATAGTCAGAAATGGCTTCAGGATTGTCTTAAAGTCTTAAATTAGCTAGTCCCTTCTCTGGCTTGCCCATAGGCTCGTGCTTCGCTGGTACTTTTATCTAACCTAGAGCCTCCTCCCTAGGAATGGTATTGCCTACAGCGGACCGGGACCTCTTTTGTGAATTAATAATCAGGGAAACCACACACACATGTGTCCAAAGACCAACCTCTTCATCTGATGTAGGCAGTTTCTCATTAGAGGCTTCCCTCTCAGTTGACACTGTGGTAGGTCGACATTAACACAAGGACAGCCACCATGTCTGTGAGGCTTCCATTTCTGGAGGGAGCTTTTATAAAATGAACAATATACAACATGAAGAACTTGATGTTCTCTGCAACCTTGATGGAGGTGATGTACTTCAGAAAAGAACTTCTCATGGAAGCCTCATCATGCTCTTCCCAAAGGTGACTCCATTGAGATAAAGACAGTAGGGAAGGATGCAACACACTAACGTTTCATTTTACCCTAGAAGTATAAATGATTCCTCAACACAAATATATGTCTTACAAAAAGCCATGGGAACCACTGCTGTATGAATTAGTGTCTTCGTGGGATATTGTAATGGACAATGGTAAAGAGTAATGGTAAAAGAATCTGAATAAACCATGGATTTAGTAATTAGGAATGCCTTGATTGGCTCAACAATTGTGACACATCCACTCAAAATCGTAACAAAAGAATCAACCAGGTTCAGGGCATTTGGGAATATTCTGTCTTATTTTTGCAACTTTTTCGTAAAATAAATCTCTAAAATTAAAAAAAAATTCTTCAAAGCAAGTGGCCTTAATGGTGGTTTGGGGCTCTTAATGCAGGGTATGTGTCACGCTGAAGATTATGGATGGCCCATATATGAGATTTAAGGGTGTCTGGTTTATCCCCCACTTGGGAATATGCTGTATTAGTTTTAAATTGTAATCACTATGGTCAAAATCAAATTGAAAGGCTTTATTTAAGTTTCCAGTTTTAGTCCATCATGTAAGGAAATCAAGGAAGGAATCTCGAAGCAGAAATCAAAGCAGAGGTGTAGCAGAATCATAAAAACCCAGAGGCAGGTATTGGGGTCCAAGCTGAAGATCAGAAATACAAAGCAGCCAACCACTAGAGAGACCTTTGACCTCTACCAAGTCTTCAGACTCAAGGTGATGATCCTGTCTCCACAAATTATCAGACTCCACACTCCTGAGTTCCTGTCTCTCCCCCTTTATATTCCTCTCTCTGCTCTTCATATTGCTCCTGTCTCCCCTTCTCCAGTACTGGGATTAAACATGTGTGATTCCCAAACACTGATATCTGTTTCTGGATCAATCTTGTATAGCCCAGAATAGCCTTGAACTCAGAGACTTGCCTGCCTCTGCCTCCTGAGCACTGGGATGAAAGTTTTGCTCCCGCCCCCCCACCGCGGTCCTGTATAGCTGAGGAGTGTGGCTGCTTTGCCCGCTTATTTTCAGGCAAGCTTTATTCATTTTAACACAAATATACCAGTATACAGAGGCCATGGCAGGAATGCTGCTTACAGGCTTGCTTTCCACGACTTACTGAGCTTCCTTGTTACACACCCTACCACCACCGGCCTGCTGATGGTTCTTTATACAAGGGCATTTAACCTGGAGTGGGAGTTATTAGACTCTCACCTGAGATTCCAGCCTCTCCTCGAAGTATTTCCTTGTCATCTGTGTGTGATTCTGACCCAGTTACTTGTGTTTCTGTAGCCTCTGGAGACACTGGAGTACTGAGAGTGTGAACGGTCGACTGACGGGCAGGCACTTCCATCTATCTGGCTACAGTCAGACTTTCTGTGGTGTCGCTGCTTTGCTCCTGTAAGTAACTCCTCATCTGTTAGCTGTAAGTTTTAAACTCTTTGGCTCACCAACTTGGGTTTTGGTGGAATAATACCTTGGTCTTTCGGAGCCCTAGCTGATTTGGAAAACACTTAGAACTCAGGATCAAAGTCAATGTTTTCAGAATACACCCCCCCACACACCACCTTTTTTTAAAAAAAAATAAATCCACTTTTTAAAAACCACATTTCTAACTGATTATTTTGTATCCCAATTAAAACTTCATCCTAGGATTTGAGGGGAAAGCTCAATTAACAAGGTGCTTGATTTGCAATCCCCAGAATCTACATAAAACTCCAGTTGTGGAATCCCAGCACAAAACTGTGGATACGTAATGTTCCTGGGGTTTAGTGGTCAGACAGCTTACCCTATTTTGTGAGCTTCAGGCCAATGAAAGACCCTGTCTCAGAAAAAAAGTGGACAAGACACGAGAAAACACACTCAAACCTGTATATAGGCATCAACCTCAAATGTGCAGAGACACGCGTGACTGTGCACAGACACACGTACACACACACATTTGATCATCTGGTGTGGAGGTTCTCCTTCCTGGACACATCAGGAAATCATACTAGGAGCTTACATACCACACACACCACTACAACCTCACAATACCCCCCCACCCACACACACAAACACACAGAGCGAGGGAGAGAGAGTGAGTGAATTTTGGATCTTATGCTCAAATGCTAATTTGATTTGCCTGAAAGGAGGTTCAGGTATCAGTGCTAAGAAATCAGGTGATACTACCCTATCTAATTCAGGTATCAGTGCTAAGAAATCAGGTGATACTACCCTATTTAATTCCTGTCTCCTGACCCTACTTCCAGTTACCTCACTGGTTTTTCTTATGAAGTAGAGAGGATCTCTGTTTTTCTCTGGTCTTGACCTTAGCAGCACTCTTTCTTCCTTTCTTCTTTTTGTCTGTCTTTCCTTCATTCATTTCTTCATTTGATCCTTCTTCTTTTCAAAAGGGAAGAATTCCAATAGGATGCAGTAGTTAGTCAAGTACTCAAGAGTGTAAGCAGAGCAATCAAAGAGGCAAGTAATATAGCCAATTCGACATGCAGCAACCTAGATCCTGGTAGGCACAGGCCCTAAATTTCTCTTCTCACTGTCCATCTCTCCTTTGTGCTCTCCCTAGAATGGATACTTTTAGGAAAAGGCTGTGCTTCCTCAGAAGCCCAGGTTACCTATAATTCAATCTGTTATAAGTAAGTAGGTGTATAAGATGCAAGAATATGTAAAGAAGTTTAAGAAACAGCTAAAGTTTGTTAGGCATGGTGGTGCATTCCTTTAATCCCAGAACTCTGGAGGCAGAGGGAGATGAATCTCTGAGTTCTTGGCCAATCTGGTTTATAGAGAAAGTTCCAGATCAGCCAGGGATACACAGAAAAACTCAGATAAACAAGAATGAAGGAAGGAAGGGATGAAGGAAAGAAGGAAGGAAGGAAGGAAGAAAGAAAGGAAGGAAGGAAGGAAGGAAGAGAGAAAGAAAGATAGAAAGAAAGAAAGGAAGGAAGGAAGAAAGAAAGAAAGAAAGAAAGAAAGAAAGAAAGAAAGAAAGAAAGAAAGAAAAGACAAAGCTAACTTGAAAGTTTACTGGGGAAAGGGTTAGAGCTCTCTACATGCCACCTTGCAGAGGAAGTCTTGAGGCTGTTTTAATCTGATCCAGCTAATATGGACCACCGTCCCCCATTGTTGGTCACTTCCTGTTTGGAAGGTCCTGAGCTGGGCCATCCAGAGTCTCCCACTGCCATCTCCTTCTCTCTTGATCTCAGGGAGGCCAACACCATTATCTTTATGCCATCTCAGGACCTTACCCTGCCTACCCATTGTTCTATGGCCTGTCTTTTGTGGTCTGTTGTTCTCTGCTAGAGCTCACCTTATGCCTAACAGCTTCACTGGCAACTGCCATCATACTCCAAATCCTAGGTCTTTTAGTCTCTTTAGTTCAGCACAATTGTGACAGGTTGGTGTCCGGACATCTGGCTCAGATCTTCATTATTCCTCAGCTCATTTGGGGCAGTGCACCAGCTCTCAGAGAAGAAAGCAGCCAGTGACAACCAGCACAGGCTACCCAGAATCATGCTGAGTGGAAAGAGATGATGAAACAAGTACACCAGTCAGTGTGAGTCTAGCCATCTGGAAGTTTCTTTCTTGCTCATGTTTCAGGCCTGACCAACAATAATGCCCTTTAAGCAAGAATGGGCAATTCAGCCTACCTGGGACCGTGGAGACAGAGCGAGTTGATTTGGTCGTGACGTGAAGGGCACTGAAGCCGACTGCAGTAGTAGATGGATGGCTTCAGCCTGGGGAGGAGGCAGAATCCTCAGACCTTAAACCTGGAAGGTAAGAATGAGGGGTTATTCAGGCTGAGAAGGGCCCCAGGGATGCTGAACAGAGGGGAGAGCAGCAGGGTGTATTGCCAGTCCCTTCTGGCCAAGGAAAGGAGATGGTCCCTACAGAGCAGGTCCTGTCAGGTTCTCTGACTCCCAGGGGTGCCCATCTCTTGCCAGGAAGCCCTCCAGAATAGGAAGCAGGAAGCACAGGGCTAAGGCCCTTCCTGTGGTTCCTATCTCCTCAAGACTATGGCTAGATGGGTGGAGACTTGGTCTCAACCCGGAACACATGAATTCATGGATCCAGCACTGGTTTTCAGGAGCTTTGTGACATCAGTTTTATGCATCATAGCGCCCACTGTGGATAACGTGACAACAATTGCCAGGAAACGTATCTGAGCAGCTCCTCACAGTGACTGGGTGTCTTGTTCTCACATTCCTGGCTCTTCTCCTTTTCTGCTCATGGTCCTTACTGTCCTCACTCCTGGGCCCCACATGCACATTCCGTGTGTCATTCACATCCTCGAGCACCTGATGAAAATAGAGATCCTGGCGAGAAGCTTTTCTGTTCTTTTCAGGCTGGGTCAAGATTTCCAAGCACAGGTAGACTGTGTACTGGTCCACTGCAGGAAATTAGGGAGGCAGACAAACAATTTTCCGTGCACTTTCCCCTCACACACTCATATAATCTCTTTCATATACCCCTTCCAGTGAATAAAGTCCGAGAACCAGTACCTGGCACACCTGGGATCCCCTGCCTCGACTTTCTGATCCTTTTCCAAATCATAGAGCTGAGAGCAAGCAGTTGTCAGAGTCTAGGACATGAGCCGTGAATGTGCCATCTTGGGTGTTTCTCAGTTTCCTGTATCTACTGCCTCCTTCATATGGTTAAACACTGAGGGCCCAGGTTGCCTCCTGACCTCACAATGATCAGGATGACTAGGAGGCATGACTTAATCATGGGTAACATCTTAGTTGCTCTATGACTTGGGAGCTACTTATTCAGTCTCTCTGGGTGTTTCGTTTCTTGTGTACAATGTGGATGGTAACAATACCTATGATATGGAATCACTATAATGGTGAAGTAAATATATAAATGTACAGACTATGTGGAGAATGTGTGTGTGTGTGTTTGTGTTTGTGCGTATATATGTCTTACTATGTAACACGGGTTGAATAGCCCAGGGTGGCCTCAGAGTGACAGATGGCTGTTAGTAGGTTCTTCAAACTGAACTCAGGTCTCTAGCTAATGGCACTATCCAGATCAACAGATATATCTTATTATTATTTCAGATTTTGTTTTTTTTTTTTAAATTTTAAGTGTGCAGATATTTTCCCTGCGTGTGTGTCTGTGAATATGCCCACTGAGGACATAATATGCTGTCATATGCCATGGAACTGGAATAACAGGCAGTTGTGAGCCACCATTTGGGGTCTTGGGACTGAAGTAAGGTCCTCTGCAAGAGCCATCTCCTCAGCACCTCGTCATCATATATATTTTACTTTTAATTTTTCCTTATTTTTAAATTTTACATTTATTTCTATCATATTTTCCCCCTTCCCCAACTCCTCCCAACTTGACATCATGCTCTTTCTCTTGCTTAAAACAAACAAAACAATCTGTTTATAAGTCAAAAACAAAATCATGAAGTCCTATTTATACTAGAAACTACTGGGCATGGGGCCTGTCCTGGGCTGTGTTTGCCATACCCAGTGTAACTCCATTGAGAAAATTGTTTTCATTCTCCAAGCAGCTATCAATCACAAATAGCCACTTGGCTAGGTGTAGGGCTTTGTGACCAGTTCCCCTCCTCCATGCTGAGATTTTATCTGGCTTGAGCTCCTGCAGATCTCTTTAGTGATGTCACAGTCTCTGTGAGGTCCTATGTGCATCAGCTCTGTTGGGTCTGGAGAACAATGTTGCTTTGGAGTCATCCACCTCCTCCGGAGATTCAGATAGATGCAGATTCCATGAGTCTTCATCCATGAGAGAGTGGGCTTTTAGTGGTGCAAGTGCTTTAGAATCACCCCTGTTCATGTAAAATCCTCACCCACAATTTGGTCTGACATGGGTTCCCTGCCCAGGAAAAGTGTCACCAATGCCATCACGGTGCTGTTAATGGGGACCACGGCACATGGTGGAGACTCCTCATGTGGCAATGGACAGGATGCAAAGCTTACAGATCAGATTCAGCGAGTGGTAAGTGTAACAGCCTTCAAAGGCCCTGCCCTCGTGCTACAGGCCTGGGATGCTCCCCACACTCCTCCAACAGTGCGACCTGCTGGGAGCTAAGTGCTCAAGCAGCAGACTTGCAAACTCCACCAACAATCTAAGTAGACTAAACTGAACTGAGGGCAGCAGCTATTCCCAGCAACTAGCAGTAAATGATTCTAAAGGCAGTGATAGATTCACCACTGTCGCCAGCATCTTTTTCTTCAACTTTAAAGAGAATTACTTATTTTTATTTTACGTGTGTTTGTGTTTGACCTGCATGATATACGCCTGTGTGAGGGTGCCAGGTCCCCTGGAATTGTAGTGACATAAAGCTGTGAGGTGCCATGTGGGTGCTGGGAATTGAACCCGGGTCCTCTGGAAGAGCAGTCAGTGATGCTAACTGCTGTGCCATCCTCCCAGCCCTCAAACACACTTCTTAAACTCTCTATCTTACTGATAAGGTATTAATGTTCAGAAAATATTCCTCCTTCATTTGCAGTGTTTGATGCATTGACAGCTAATGTATCTGTTGTGACGTTCTAATCTTTATCATTTGCACTCTTATCCCCCTCATATTTTGTTTCTCCAATTCTTATTTTTAACTTGATATGTTTTAGTGATTATAAATTATATGTCCTTAGTATTTTATATTCTACCCAGTATTGCTTTTTGTCCCCTTTTTCCAGAAAGTAAATCTTGATGTTAGGTGTGGTGCCTCACACCTGTAATCCCAGGATCAAGATGGTTTCATATAAGATTGAGGCCAGTATGGGATACAGGGTGAGATCATATTTCAATAGTAAAACTTTTTAACAATAGAAATTCATTTGCCATTTTCTAGTGTTCTTTATTATACAATACACTATAGTTAATTCATGTGCATATGTGTTAAACATTCCTAAAATATCATAATTTTCTTTTAAACATTCACATATATTTTACATTTTGTGCACATGTTTTTATGCATGTGTGTCACAATATACACGTGGAGGTAGCGGGCAAATTTTAGGAGTCAGTTCTCCCTTTTCAGTGTACCAGGGAGGCAAACTCAGGCCATCTTGGTCCCTGCAAACATCTGTAGGCGCTGGGCCATCCTGCCAGGCCCTGTGTGTATTTTAAAGGAAAAAAAGTGGAAATAGGGAACTTGGTATTAAGATGACATTCAAGCCTTCTGATGGTCTTTATTTGCACAAAAGGATGTTGTTGTTTCTGGTATTCTTTTCCTTCAGCCTGAAGAATTTCTGATTGTTTATATTTGTGTATTTCTGCTTTTTCTCGGGACTCTTACTTTTCTTTCTTTCCTAAAATATCTATGTCACCATTCTTCAGGCATGAAGAATGTTTTCAATGGATAAGAGACTGATTTAACTTTTTCTGTCATCACCCTTTAGAGGAAGTTGCTATCTTGATAGGGAAGCTCAGCCAATCACTTTTATCTAGGGTGTGGCTGCTTGGGGCCAGGGAAGAAAACCTGGGAATCTGGGTGAGTTTGCTCTCTTTGGCTCTCTTTGCATGGTGTTCTCCAGACCTGTTTTGGACATGGGAAACTTTACCCCAGTCGTGTGAGTTTCCCCGTTTTCAATTATTAAATTATATCTGTTGTTTTCAACTGGTTTGCTTAATTCTAGCATACTGGTCGAACAGAACACCACTTCCTTCTAGTCTCCAGGTCACTGATTAGAAAGTCACAGGTTTTTGAATAAAACATGTCATGCTTGATATGCGTACACCTCAAGTGTATAGAAGGGATTGCCATCTTTTCAGTATGTGGTCTTGGGATTGCCGGCTATCCATGTATACAAATGAGGCTTTCCTCCTCTCTCACTCGACACACATGAAAAATCAATTCCATGGTTCCTTTAAAGGAAGTCATGGTAGATCAATTCACTTCATACCTGCAGCAGTATTAGAGAAAGCCCAAGAGACGGGAGGACTTCGATGGCTCTGAGAGGAGAGAATGAACATCAGAGACAGGCATTGGCATAACATGACACAGCAGAATAATGTTGGTCAGCGACCTGTATTCCTAAGAGTGGATTTACACTTTCATTTCGTGGTTATCACCACGGTTTGGGTTTTAGTTTTTGATTCAGTGTTTCGTTATGTCGCCCAGACTAGTCTGGAATGTGCCTTCCTTTGCCTGTGTCTGCCAACAGAGTGGGCCACAGTAGCAGTTTCTGGCATTGTTCTAAAACACTCCAACACAAAATCAGCTTAGATAAGAAAGGGTTTATTTGGCACAGGCTTCCAAGTCACAGTTCATCACTGGGGAAATCGGGGCAGGAACTCAAGGCAAGAACCTGGAGGAAGGAAGCCTGGAAGGAAGAGTGGACTCCAGCGTCCAAACACCGAGGAGGAGTCGCCGCCAGAGACCACCTCTCACACCATAGCTGAAGCAAAGGCATGAGGATTTTATTAATTCTGTCATGACAGGGTCCCTCAGCATTCAGGAAGCCGAGAGACCTCGAATAGTGTGCACAGGCTACTTTTAAAGGAGAAGGCCACAGAATCAAGGGGGGTTGTGAATGGCTCATTCAGAAGGGCTATTACCAATAATTGACTAGAGAGCTGTTGCCAGATCAGATGAGGTCAGAGGTCATTTTGACCCCGTTTCCCAGGGGACTGAATCAAAACGTACGTATATGGGTAATTGTTCAGGAACTGAGTACCTGTGTGTGTAGCTATAAGGTCCTTAGTTCCCAGGGGAGGAGGGGAAGCACTATGGCACGGAGGCTGAGAGGATTTAGAATAGTCAGAAATGGCTTCAGGATTGTCTTAAAGTCTTAAATTAGCTAGTCCCTTCTCTGGCTTGCCCATAGGCTCGTGCTTCGCTGGTACTTTTATCTAACCTAGAGCCTCCTCCCTAGGAATGGTATTGCCTACAGCGGACCGGGACCTCTTTTGTGAATTAATAATCAGGGAAACCACACACACATGTGTCCAAAGACCAACCTCTTCATCTGATGTAGGCAGTTTCTCATTAGAGGCTTCCCTCTCAGTTGACACTGTGGTAGGTCGACATTAACACAAGGACAGCCACCATGTCTGTGAGGCTTCCATTTCTGGAGGGAGCTTTTATAAAATGAACAATATACAACATGAAGAACTTGATGTTCTCTGCAACCTTGATGGAGGTGATGTACTTCAGAAAAGAACTTCTCATGGAAGCCTCATCATGCTCTTCCCAAAGGTGACTCCATTGAGATAAAGACAGTAGGGAAGGATGCAACACACTAACGTTTCATTTTACCCTAGAAGTATAAATGATTCCTCAACACAAATATATGTCTTACAAAAAGCCATGGGAACCACTGCTGTATGAATTAGTGTCTTCGTGGGATATTGTAATGGACAATGGTAAAGAGTAATGGTAAAAGAATCTGAATAAACCATGGATTTAGTAATTAGGAATGCCTTGATTGGCTCAACAATTGTGACACATCCACTCAAAATCGTAACAAAAGAATCAACCAGGTTCAGGGCATTTGGGAATATTCTGTCTTATTTTTGCAACTTTTTCGTAAAATAAATCTCTAAAATTAAAAAAAAATTCTTCAAAGCAAGTGGCCTTAATGGTGGTTTGGGGCTCTTAATGCAGGGTATGTGTCACGCTGAAGATTATGGATGGCCCATATATGAGATTTAAGGGTGTCTGGTTTATCCCCCACTTGGGAATATGCTGTATTAGTTTTAAATTGTAATCACTATGGTCAAAATCAAATTGAAAGGCTTTATTTAAGTTTCCAGTTTTAGTCCATCATGTAAGGAAATCAAGGAAGGAATCTCGAAGCAGAAATCAAAGCAGAGGTGTAGCAGAATCATAAAAACCCAGAGGCAGGTATTGGGGTCCAAGCTGAAGATCAGAAATACAAAGCAGCCAACCACTAGAGAGACCTTTGACCTCTACCAAGTCTTCAGACTCAAGGTGATGATCCTGTCTCCACAAATTATCAGACTCCACACTCCTGAGTTCCTGTCTCTCCCCCTTTATATTCCTCTCTCTGCTCTTCATATTGCTCCTGTCTCCCCTTCTCCAGTACTGGGATTAAACATGTGTGATTCCCAAACACTGATATCTGTTTCTGGATCAATCTTGTATAGCCCAGAATAGCCTTGAACTCAGAGACTTGCCTGCCTCTGCCTCCTGAGCACTGGGATGAAAGTTTTGCTCCCGCCCCCCCACCGCGGTCCTGTATAGCTGAGGAGTGTGGCTGCTTTGCCCGCTTATTTTCAGGCAAGCTTTATTCATTTTAACACAAATATACCAGTATACAGAGGCCATGGCAGGAATGCTGCTTACAGGCTTGCTTTCCACGACTTACTGAGCTTCCTTGTTACACACCCTACCACCACCGGCCTGCTGATGGTTCTTTATACAAGGGCATTTAACCTGGAGTGGGAGTTATTAGACTCTCACCTGAGATTCCAGCCTCTCCTCGAAGTATTTCCTTGTCATCTGTGTGTGATTCTGACCCAGTTACTTGTGTTTCTGTAGCCTCTGGAGACACTGGAGTACTGAGAGTGTGAACGGTCGACTGACGGGCAGGCACTTCCATCTATCTGGCTACAGTCAGACTTTCTGTGGTGTCGCTGCTTTGCTCCTGTAAGTAACTCCTCATCTGTTAGCTGTAAGTTTTAAACTCTTTGGCTCACCAACTTGGGTTTTGGTGGAATAATACCTTGGTCTTTCGGAGCCCTAGCTGATTTGGAAAACACTTAGAACTCAGGATCAAAGTCAATGTTTTCAGAATACACCCCCCCACACACCACCTTTTTTTAAAAAAAAATAAATCCACTTTTTAAAAACCACATTTCTAACTGATTATTTTGTATCCCAATTAAAACTTCATCCTAGGATTTGAGGGGAAAGCTCAATTAACAAGGTGCTTGATTTGCAATCCCCAGAATCTACATAAAACTCCAGTTGTGGAATCCCAGCACAAAACTGTGGATACGTAATGTTCCTGGGGTTTAGTGGTCAGACAGCTTACCCTATTTTGTGAGCTTCAGGCCAATGAAAGACCCTGTCTCAGAAAAAAAGTGGACAAGACACGAGAAAACACACTCAAACCTGTATATAGGCATCAACCTCAAATGTGCAGAGACACGCGTGACTGTGCACAGACACACGTACACACACACATTTGATCATCTGGTGTGGAGGTTCTCCTTCCTGGACACATCAGGAAATCATACTAGGAGCTTACATACCACACACACCACTACAACCTCACAATACCCCCCCACCCACACACACAAACACACAGAGCGAGGGAGAGAGAGTGAGTGAATTTTGGATCTTATGCTCAAATGCTAATTTGATTTGCCTGAAAGGAGGTTCAGGTATCAGTGCTAAGAAATCAGGTGATACTACCCTATCTAATTCAGGTATCAGTGCTAAGAAATCAGGTGATACTACCCTATTTAATTCCTGTCTCCTGACCCTACTTCCAGTTACCTCACTGGTTTTTCTTATGAAGTAGAGAGGATCTCTGTTTTTCTCTGGTCTTGACCTTAGCAGCACTCTTTCTTCCTTTCTTCTTTTTGTCTGTCTTTCCTTCATTCATTTCTTCATTTGATCCTTCTTCTTTTCAAAAGGGAAGAATTCCAATAGGATGCAGTAGTTAGTCAAGTACTCAAGAGTGTAAGCAGAGCAATCAAAGAGGCAAGTAATATAGCCAATTCGACATGCAGCAACCTAGATCCTGGTAGGCACAGGCCCTAAATTTCTCTTCTCACTGTCCATCTCTCCTTTGTGCTCTCCCTAGAATGGATACTTTTAGGAAAAGGCTGTGCTTCCTCAGAAGCCCAGGTTACCTATAATTCAATCTGTTATAAGTAAGTAGGTGTATAAGATGCAAGAATATGTAAAGAAGTTTAAGAAACAGCTAAAGTTTGTTAGGCATGGTGGTGCATTCCTTTAATCCCAGAACTCTGGAGGCAGAGGGAGATGAATCTCTGAGTTCTTGGCCAATCTGGTTTATAGAGAAAGTTCCAGATCAGCCAGGGATACACAGAAAAACTCAGATAAACAAGAATGAAGGAAGGAAGGGATGAAGGAAAGAAGGAAGGAAGGAAGGAAGAAAGAAAGGAAGGAAGGAAGGAAGGAAGGAAGAGAGAAAGAAAGATAGAAAGAAAGAAAGGAAGGAAGGAAGAAAGAAAGAAAGAAAGAAAGAAAGAAAGAAAGAAAGAAAGAAAAAAGGAAGAAAGAAAAAAAGAAAAGACAAAGCTAACTTGAAAGTTTACTGGGGAAAGGGTTAGAGCTCTCTACATGCCACCTTGCAGAGGAAGTCTTGAGGCTGTTTTAATCTGATCCAGCTAATATGGACCACCGTCCCCCATTGTTGGTCACTTCCTGTTTGGAAGGTCCTGAGCTGGGCCATCCAGAGTCTCCCACTGCCATCTCCTTCTCTCTTGATCTCAGGGAGGCCAACACCATTATCTTTATGCCATCTCAGGACCTTACCCTGCCTACCCATTGTTCTATGGCCTGTCTTTTGTGGTCTGTTGTTCTCTGCTAGAGCTCACCTTATGCCTAACAGCTTCACTGGCAACTGCCATCATACTCCAAATCCTAGGTCTTTTAGTCTCTTTAGTTCAGCACAATTGTGACAGGTTGGTGTCCGGACATCTGGCTCAGATCTTCATTATTCCTCAGCTCATTTGGGGCAGTGCACCAGCTCTCAGAGAAGAAAGCAGCCAGTGACAACCAGCACAGGCTACCCAGAATCATGCTGAGTGGAAAGAGATGATGAAACAAGTACACCAGTCAGTGTGAGTCTAGCCATCTGGAAGTTTCTTTCTTGCTCATGTTTCAGGCCTGACCAACAATAATGCCCTTTAAGCAAGAATGGGCAATTCAGCCTACCTGGGACCGTGGAGACAGAGCGAGTTGATTTGGTCGTGACGTGAAGGGCACTGAAGCCGACTGCAGTAGTAGATGGATGGCTTCAGCCTGGGGAGGAGGCAGAATCCTCAGACCTTAAACCTGGAAGGTAAGAATGAGGGGTTATTCAGGCTGAGAAGGGCCCCAGGGATGCTGAACAGAGGGGAGAGCAGCAGGGTGTATTGCCAGTCCCTTCTGGCCAAGGAAAGGAGATGGTCCCTACAGAGCAGGTCCTGTCAGGTTCTCTGACTCCCAGGGGTGCCCATCTCTTGCCAGGAAGCCCTCCAGAATAGGAAGCAGGAAGCACAGGGCTAAGGCCCTTCCTGTGGTTCCTATCTCCTCAAGACTATGGCTAGATGGGTGGAGACTTGGTCTCAACCCGGAACACATGAATTCATGGATCCAGCACTGGTTTTCAGGAGCTTTGTGACATCAGTTTTATGCATCATAGCGCCCACTGTGGATAACGTGACAACAATTGCCAGGAAACGTATCTGAGCAGCTCCTCACAGTGACTGGGTGTCTTGTTCTCACATTCCTGGCTCTTCTCCTTTTCTGCTCATGGTCCTTACTGTCCTCACTCCTGGGCCCCACATGCACATTCCGTGTGTCATTCACATCCTCGAGCACCTGATGAAAATAGAGATCCTGGCGAGAAGCTTTTCTGTTCTTTTCAGGCTGGGTCAAGATTTCCAAGCACAGGTAGACTGTGTACTGGTCCACTGCAGGAAATTAGGGAGGCAGACAAACAATTTTCCGTGCACTTTCCCCTCACACACTCATATAATCTCTTTCATATACCCCTTCCAGTGAATAAAGTCCGAGAACCAGTACCTGGCACACCTGGGATCCCCTGCCTCGACTTTCTGATCCTTTTCCAAATCATAGAGCTGAGAGCAAGCAGTTGTCAGAGTCTAGGACATGAGCCGTGAATGTGCCATCTTGGGTGTTTCTCAGTTTCCTGTATCTACTGCCTCCTTCATATGGTTAAACACTGAGGGCCCAGGTTGCCTCCTGACCTCACAATGATCAGGATGACTAGGAGGCATGACTTAATCATGGGTAACATCTTAGTTGCTCTATGACTTGGGAGCTACTTATTCAGTCTCTCTGGGTGTTTCGTTTCTTGTGTACAATGTGGATGGTAACAATACCTATGATATGGAATCACTATAATGGTGAAGTAAATATATAAATGTACAGACTATGTGGAGAATGTGTGTGTGTGTGTTTGTGTTTGTGCGTATATATGTCTTACTATGTAACACGGGTTGAATAGCCCAGGGTGGCCTCAGAGTGACAGATGGCTGTTAGTAGGTTCTTCAAACTGAACTCAGGTCTCTAGCTAATGGCACTATCCAGATCAACAGATATATCTTATTATTATTTCAGATTTTGTTTTTTTTTTTTAAATTTTAAGTGTGCAGATATTTTCCCTGCGTGTGTGTCTGTGAATATGCCCACTGAGGACATAATATGCTGTCATATGCCATGGAACTGGAATAACAGGCAGTTGTGAGCCACCATTTGGGGTCTTGGGACTGAAGTAAGGTCCTCTGCAAGAGCCATCTCCTCAGCACCTCGTCATCATATATATTTTACTTTTAATTTTTCCTTATTTTTAAATTTTACATTTATTTCTATCATATTTTCCCCCTTCCCCAACTCCTCCCAACTTGACATCATGCTCTTTCTCTTGCTTAAAACAAACAAAACAATCTGTTTATAAGTCAAAAACAAAATCATGAAGTCCTATTTATACTAGAAACTACTGGGCATGGGGCCTGTCCTGGGCTGTGTTTGCCATACCCAGTGTAACTCCATTGAGAAAATTGTTTTCATTCTCCAAGCAGCTATCAATCACAAATAGCCACTTGGCTAGGTGTAGGGCTTTGTGACCAGTTCCCCTCCTCCATGCTGAGATTTTATCTGGCTTGAGCTCCTGCAGATCTCTTTAGTGATGTCACAGTCTCTGTGAGGTCCTATGTGCATCAGCTCTGTTGGGTCTGGAGAACAATGTTGCTTTGGAGTCATCCACCTCCTCCGGAGATTCAGATAGATGCAGATTCCATGAGTCTTCATCCATGAGAGAGTGGGCTTTTAGTGGTGCAAGTGCTTTAGAATCACCCCTGTTCATGTAAAATCCTCACCCACAATTTGGTCTGACATGGGTTCCCTGCCCAGGAAAAGTGTCACCAATGCCATCACGGTGCTGTTAATGGGGACCACGGCACATGGTGGAGACTCCTCATGTGGCAATGGACAGGATGCAAAGCTTACAGATCAGATTCAGCGAGTGGTAAGTGTAACAGCCTTCAAAGGCCCTGCCCTCGTGCTACAGGCCTGGGATGCTCCCCACACTCCTCCAACAGTGCGACCTGCTGGGAGCTAAGTGCTCAAGCAGCAGACTTGCAAACTCCACCAACAATCTAAGTAGACTAAACTGAACTGAGGGCAGCAGCTATTCCCAGCAACTAGCAGTAAATGATTCTAAAGGCAGTGATAGATTCACCACTGTCGCCAGCATCTTTTTCTTCAACTTTAAAGAGAATTACTTATTTTTATTTTACGTGTGTTTGTGTTTGACCTGCATGATATACGCCTGTGTGAGGGTGCCAGGTCCCCTGGAATTGTAGTGACATAAAGCTGTGAGGTGCCATGTGGGTGCTGGGAATTGAACCCGGGTCCTCTGGAAGAGCAGTCAGTGATGCTAACTGCTGTGCCATCCTCCCAGCCCTCAAACACACTTCTTAAACTCTCTATCTTACTGATAAGGTATTAATGTTCAGAAAATATTCCTCCTTCATTTGCAGTGTTTGATGCATTAACAGCTAATGTATCTGTTGTGACGTTCTAATCTTTATCATTTGCACTCTTATCCCCCTCATATTTTGTTTCTCCAATTCTTATTTTTAACTTGATATGTTTTAGTGATTATAAATTATATGTCCTTAGTATTTTATATTCTACCCAGTATTGCTTTTTGTCCCCTTTTTCCAGAAAGTAAATCTTGATGTTAGGTGTGGTGCCTCACACCTGTAATCCCAGGATCAAGATGGTTTCATATAAGATTGAGGCCAGTATGGGATACAGGGTGAGATCATATTTCAATAGTAAAACTTTTTAACAATAGAAATTCATTTGCCATTTTCTAGTGTTCTTTATTATACAATACACTATAGTTAATTCATGTGCATATGTGTTAAACATTCCTAAAATATCATAATTTTCTTTTAAACATTCACATATATTTTACATTTTGTGCACATGTTTTTATGCATGTGTGTCACAATATACACGTGGAGGTAGCGGGCAAATTTTAGGAGTCAGTTCTCCCTTTTCAGTGTACCAGGGAGGCAAACTCAGGCCATCTTGGTCCCTGCAAACATCTGTAGGCGCTGGGCCATCCTGCCAGGCCCTGTGTGTATTTTAAAGGAAAAAAAGTGGAAATAGGGAACTTGGTATTAAGATGACATTCAAGCCTTCTGATGGTCTTTATTTGCACAAAAGGATGTTGTTGTTTCTGGTATTCTTTTCCTTCAGCCTGAAGAATTTCTGATTGTTTATATTTGTGTATTTCTGCTTTTTCTCGGGACTCTTACTTTTCTTTCTTTCCTAAAATATCTATGTCACCATTCTTCAGGCATGAAGAATGTTTTCAATGGATAAGAGACTGATTTAACTTTTTCTGTCATCACCCTTTAGAGGAAGTTGCTATCTTGATAGGGAAGCTCAGCCAATCACTTTTATCTAGGGTGTGGCTGCTTGGGGCCAGGGAAGAAAACCTGGGAATCTGGGTGAGTTTGCTCTCTTTGGCTCTCTTTGCATGGTGTTCTCCAGACCTGTTTTGGACATGGGAAACTTTACCCCAGTCGTGTGAGTTTCCCCGTTTTCAATTATTAAATTATATCTGTTGTTTTCAACTGGTTTGCTTAATTCTAGCATACTGGTCGAACAGAACACCACTTCCTTCTAGTCTCCAGGTCACTGATTAGAAAGTCACAGGTTTTTGAATAAAACATGTCATGCTTGATATGCGTACACCTCAAGTGTATAGAAGGGATTGCCATCTTTTCAGTATGTGGTCTTGGGATTGCCGGCTATCCATGTATACAAATGAGGCTTTCCTCCTCTCTCACTCGACACACATGAAAAATCAATTCCATGGTTCCTTTAAAGGAAGTCATGGTAGATCAATTCACTTCATACCTGCAGCAGTATTAGAGAAAGCCCAAGAGACGGGAGGACTTCGATGGCTCTGAGAGGAGAGAATGAACATCAGAGACAGGCATTGGCATAACATGACACAGCAGAATAATGTTGGTCAGCGACCTGTATTCCTAAGAGTGGATTTACACTTTCATTTCGTGGTTATCACCACGGTTTGGGTTTTAGTTTTTGATTCAGTGTTTCGTTATGTCGCCCAGACTAGTCTGGAATGTGCCTTCCTTTGCCTGTGTCTGCCAACAGAGTGGGCCACAGTAGCAGTTTCTGGCGTTGTTCTAAAACACTCCAACACAAAATCAGCTTAGATAAGAAAGGGTTTATTTGGCACAGGCTTCCAAGTCACAGTTCATCACTGGGGAAATCGGGGCAGGAACTCAAGGCAAGAACCTGGAGGAAGGAAGCCTGGAAGGAAGAGTGGACTCCAGCGTCCAAACACCGAGGAGGAGTCGCCGCCAGAGACCACCTCTCACACCATAGCTGAAGCAAAGGCATGAGGATTTTATTAATTCTGTCATGACAGGGTCCCTCAGCATTCAGGAAGCCGAGAGACCTCGAATAGTGTGCACAGGCTACTTTTAAAGGAGAAGGCCACAGAATCAAGGGGGGTTGTGAATGGCTCATTCAGAAGGGCTATTACCAATAATTGACTAGAGAGCTGTTGCCAGATCAGATGAGGTCAGAGGTCATTTTGACCCCGTTTCCCAGGGGACTGAATCAAAACGTACGTATATGGGTAATTGTTCAGGAACTGAGTACCTGTGTGTGTAGCTATAAGGTCCTTAGTTCCCAGGGGAGGAGGGGAAGCACTATGGCACGGAGGCTGAGAGGATTTAGAATAGTCAGAAATGGCTTCAGGATTGTCTTAAAGTCTTAAATTAGCTAGTCCCTTCTCTGGCTTGCCCATAGGCTCGTGCTTCGCTGGTACTTTTATCTAACCTAGAGCCTCCTCCCTAGGAATGGTATTGCCTACAGCGGACCGGGACCTCTTTTGTGAATTAATAATCAGGGAAACCACACACACATGTGTCCAAAGACCAACCTCTTCATCTGATGTAGGCAGTTTCTCATTAGAGGCTTCCCTCTCAGTTGACACTGTGGTAGGTCGACATTAACACAAGGACAGCCACCATGTCTGTGAGGCTTCCATTTCTGGAGGGAGCTTTTATAAAATGAACAATATACAACATGAAGAACTTGATGTTCTCTGCAACCTTGATGGAGGTGATGTACTTCAGAAAAGAACTTCTCATGGAAGCCTCATCATGCTCTTCCCAAAGGTGACTCCATTGAGATAAAGACAGTAGGGAAGGATGCAACACACTAACGTTTCATTTTACCCTAGAAGTATAAATGATTCCTCAACACAAATATATGTCTTACAAAAAGCCATGGGAACCACTGCTGTATGAATTAGTGTCTTCGTGGGATATTGTAATGGACAATGGTAAAGAGTAATGGTAAAAGAATCTGAATAAACCATGGATTTAGTAATTAGGAATGCCTTGATTGGCTCAACAATTGTGACACATCCACTCAAAATCGTAACAAAAGAATCAACCAGGTTCAGGGCATTTGGGAATATTCTGTCTTATTTTTGCAACTTTTTCGTAAAATAAATCTCTAAAATTAAAAAAAAATTCTTCAAAGCAAGTGGCCTTAATGGTGGTTTGGGGCTCTTAATGCAGGGTATGTGTCACGCTGAAGATTATGGATGGCCCATATATGAGATTTAAGGGTGTCTGGTTTATCCCCCACTTGGGAATATGCTGTATTAGTTTTAAATTGTAATCACTATGGTCAAAATCAAATTGAAAGGCTTTATTTAAGTTTCCAGTTTTAGTCCATCATGTAAGGAAATCAAGGAAGGAATCTCGAAGCAGAAATCAAAGCAGAGGTGTAGCAGAATCATAAAAACCCAGAGGCAGGTATTGGGGTCCAAGCTGAAGATCAGAAATACAAAGCAGCCAACCACTAGAGAGACCTTTGACCTCTACCAAGTCTTCAGACTCAAGGTGATGATCCTGTCTCCACAAATTATCAGACTCCACACTCCTGAGTTCCTGTCTCTCCCCCTTTATATTCCTCTCTCTGCTCTTCATATTGCTCCTGTCTCCCCTTCTCCAGTACTGGGATTAAACATGTGTGATTCCCAAACACTGATATCTGTTTCTGGATCAATCTTGTATAGCCCAGAATAGCCTTGAACTCAGAGACTTGCCTGCCTCTGCCTCCTGAGCACTGGGATGAAAGTTTTGCTCCCGCCCCCCCACCGCGGTCCTGTATAGCTGAGGAGTGTGGCTGCTTTGCCCGCTTATTTTCAGGCAAGCTTTATTCATTTTAACACAAATATACCAGTATACAGAGGCCATGGCAGGAATGCTGCTTACAGGCTTGCTTTCCACGACTTACTGAGCTTCCTTGTTACACACCCTACCACCACCGGCCTGCTGATGGTTCTTTATACAAGGGCATTTAACCTGGAGTGGGAGTTATTAGACTCTCACCTGAGATTCCAGCCTCTCCTCGAAGTATTTCCTTGTCATCTGTGTGTGATTCTGACCCAGTTACTTGTGTTTCTGTAGCCTCTGGAGACACTGGAGTACTGAGAGTGTGAACGGTCGACTGACGGGCAGGCACTTCCATCTATCTGGCTACAGTCAGACTTTCTGTGGTGTCGCTGCTTTGCTCCTGTAAGTAACTCCTCATCTGTTAGCTGTAAGTTTTAAACTCTTTGGCTCACCAACTTGGGTTTTGGTGGAATAATACCTTGGTCTTTCGGAGCCCTAGCTGATTTGGAAATCACTTAGAACTCAGGATCAAAGTCAATGTTTTCAGAATACACCCCCCCACACACCACCTTTTTTTAAAAAAAAATAAATCCACTTTTTAAAAACCACATTTCTAACTGATTATTTTGTATCCCAATTAAAACTTCATCCTAGGATTTGAGGGGAAAGCTCAATTAACAAGGTGCTTGATTTGCAATCCCCAGAATCTACATAAAACTCCAGTTGTGGAATCCCAGCACAAAACTGTGGATACGTAATGTTCCTGGGGTTTAGTGGTCAGACAGCTTACCCTATTTTGTGAGCTTCAGGCCAATGAAAGACCCTGTCTCAGAAAAAAAGTGGACAAGACACGAGAAAACACACTCAAACCTGTATATAGGCATCAACCTCAAATGTGCAGAGACACGCGTGACTGTGCACAGACACACGTACACACACACATTTGATCATCTGGTGTGGAGGTTCTCCTTCCTGGACACATCAGGAAATCATACTAGGAGCTTACATACCACACACACCACTACAACCTCACAATACCCCCCCACCCACACACACAAACACACAGAGCGAGGGAGAGAGAGTGAGTGAATTTTGGATCTTATGCTCAAATGCTAATTTGATTTGCCTGAAAGGAGGTTCAGGTATCAGTGCTAAGAAATCAGGTGATACTACCCTATCTAATTCAGGTATCAGTGCTAAGAAATCAGGTGATACTACCCTATTTAATTCCTGTCTCCTGACCCTACTTCCAGTTACCTCACTGGTTTTTCTTATGAAGTAGAGAGGATCTCTGTTTTTCTCTGGTCTTGACCTTAGCAGCACTCTTTCTTCCTTTCTTCTTTTTGTCTGTCTTTCCTTCATTCATTTCTTCATTTGATCCTTCTTCTTTTCAAAAGGGAAGAATTCCAATAGGATGCAGTAGTTAGTCAAGTACTCAAGAGTGTAAGCAGAGCAATCAAAGAGGCAAGTAATATAGCCAATTCGACATGCAGCAACCTAGATCCTGGTAGGCACAGGCCCTAAATTTCTCTTCTCACTGTCCATCTCTCCTTTGTGCTCTCCCTAGAATGGATACTTTTAGGAAAAGGCTGTGCTTCCTCAGAAGCCCAGGTTACCTATAATTCAATCTGTTATAAGTAAGTAGGTGTATAAGATGCAAGAATATGTAAAGAAGTTTAAGAAACAGCTAAAGTTTGTTAGGCATGGTGGTGCATTCCTTTAATCCCAGAACTCTGGAGGCAGAGGGAGATGAATCTCTGAGTTCTTGGCCAATCTGGTTTATAGAGAAAGTTCCAGATCAGCCAGGGATACACAGAAAAACTCAGATAAACAAGAATGAAGGAAGGAAGGGATGAAGGAAAGAAGGAAGGAAGGAAGGAAGAAAGAAAGGAAGGAAGGAAGGAAGGAAGAGAGAAAGAAAGATAGAAAGAAAGAAAGGAAGGAAGAAAGAAAGAAAGAAAGAAAGAAAGAAAGAAAGAAAGAAAGAAAAAAGGAAGAAAGAAAAAAAGAAAAGACAAAGCTAACTTGAAAGTTTACTGGGGAAAGGGTTAGAGCTCTCTACATGCCACCTTGCAGAGGAAGTCTTGAGGCTGTTTTAATCTGATCCAGCTAATATGGACCACCGTCCCCCATTGTTGGTCACTTCCTGTTTGGAAGGTCCTGAGCTGGGCCATCCAGAGTCTCCCACTGCCATCTCCTTCTCTCTTGATCTCAGGGAGGCCAACACCATTATCTTTATGCCATCTCAGGACCTTACCCTGCCTACCCATTGTTCTATGGCCTGTCTTTTGTGGTCTGTTGTTCTCTGCTAGAGCTCACCTTATGCCTAACAGCTTCACTGGCAACTGCCATCATACTCCAAATCCTAGGTCTTTTAGTCTCTTTAGTTCAGCACAATTGTGACAGGTTGGTGTCCGGACATCTGGCTCAGATCTTCATTATTCCTCAGCTCATTTGGGGCAGTGCACCAGCTCTCAGAGAAGAAAGCAGCCAGTGACAACCAGCACAGGCTACCCAGAATCATGCTGAGTGGAAAGAGATGATGAAACAAGTACACCAGTCAGTGTGAGTCTAGCCATCTGGAAGTTTCTTTCTTGCTCATGTTTCAGGCCTGACCAACAATAATGCCCTTTAAGCAAGAATGGGCAATTCAGCCTACCTGGGACCGTGGAGACAGAGCGAGTTGATTTGGTCGTGACGTGAAGGGCACTGAAGCCGACTGCAGTAGTAGATGGATGGCTTCAGCCTGGGGAGGAGGCAGAATCCTCAGACCTTAAACCTGGAAGGTAAGAATGAGGGGTTATTCAGGCTGAGAAGGGCCCCAGGGATGCTGAACAGAGGGGAGAGCAGCAGGGTGTATTGCCAGTCCCTTCTGGCCAAGGAAAGGAGATGGTCCCTACAGAGCAGGTCCTGTCAGGTTCTCTGACTCCCAGGGGTGCCCATCTCTTGCCAGGAAGCCCTCCAGAATAGGAAGCAGGAAGCACAGGGCTAAGGCCCTTCCTGTGGTTCCTATCTCCTCAAGACTATGGCTAGATGGGTGGAGACTTGGTCTCAACCCGGAACACATGAATTCATGGATCCAGCACTGGTTTTCAGGAGCTTTGTGACATCAGTTTTATGCATCATAGCGCCCACTGTGGATAACGTGACAACAATTGCCAGGAAACGTATCTGAGCAGCTCCTCACAGTGACTGGGTGTCTTGTTCTCACATTCCTGGCTCTTCTCCTTTTCTGCTCATGGTCCTTACTGTCCTCACTCCTGGGCCCCACATGCACATTCCGTGTGTCATTCACATCCTCGAGCACCTGATGAAAATAGAGATCCTGGCGAGAAGCTTTTCTGTTCTTTTCAGGCTGGGTCAAGATTTCCAAGCACAGGTAGACTGTGTACTGGTCCACTGCAGGAAATTAGGGAGGCAGACAAACAATTTTCCGTGCACTTTCCCCTCACACACTCATATAATCTCTTTCATATACCCCTTCCAGTGAATAAAGTCCGAGAACCAGTACCTGGCACACCTGGGATCCCCTGCCTCGACTTTCTGATCCTTTTCCAAATCATAGAGCTGAGAGCAAGCAGTTGTCAGAGTCTAGGACATGAGCCGTGAATGTGCCATCTTGGGTGTTTCTCAGTTTCCTGTATCTACTGCCTCCTTCATATGGTTAAACACTGAGGGCCCAGGTTGCCTCCTGACCTCACAATGATCAGGATGACTAGGAGGCATGACTTAATCATGGGTAACATCTTAGTTGCTCTATGACTTGGGAGCTACTTATTCAGTCTCTCTGGGTGTTTCGTTTCTTGTGTACAATGTGGATGGTAACAATACCTATGATATGGAATCACTATAATGGTGAAGTAAATATATAAATGTACAGACTATGTGGAGAATGTGTGTGTGTGTGTTTGTGTTTGTGCGTATATATGTCTTACTATGTAACACGGGTTGAATAGCCCAGGGTGGCCTCAGAGTGACAGATGGCTGTTAGTAGGTTCTTCAAACTGAACTCAGGTCTCTAGCTAATGGCACTATCCAGATCAACAGATATATCTTATTATTATTTCAGATTTTGTTTTTTTTTTAAATTTTAAGTGTGCAGATATTTTCCCTGCGTGTGTGTCTGTGAATATGCCCACTGAGGACATAATATGCTGTCATATGCCATGGAACTGGAATAACAGGCAGTTGTGAGCCACCATTTGGGGTCTTGGGACTGAAGTAAGGTCCTCTGCAAGAGCCATCTCCTCAGCACCTCGTCATCATATATATTTTACTTTTAATTTTTCCTTATTTTTAAATTTTACATTTATTTCTATCATATTTTCCCCCTTCCCCAACTCCTCCCAACTTGACATCATGCTCTTTCTCTTGCTTAAAACAAACAAAACAATCTGTTTATAAGTCAAAAACAAAATCATGAAGTCCTATTTATACTAGAAACTACTGGGCATGGGGCCTGTCCTGGGCTGTGTTTGCCATACCCAGTGTAACTCCATTGAGAAAATTGTTTTCATTCTCCAAGCAGCTATCAATCACAAATAGCCACTTGGCTAGGTGTAGGGCTTTGTGACCAGTTCCCCTCCTCCATGCTGAGATTTTATCTGGCTTGAGCTCCTGCAGATCTCTTTAGTGATGTCACAGTCTCTGTGAGGTCCTATGTGCATCAGCTCTGTTGGGTCTGGAGAACAATGTTGCTTTGGAGTCATCCACCTCCTCCGGAGATTCAGATAGATGCAGATTCCATGAGTCTTCATCCATGAGAGAGTGGGCTTTTAGTGGTGCAAGTGCTTTAGAATCACCCCTGTTCATGTAAAATCCTCACCCACAATTTGGTCTGACATGGGTTCCCTGCCCAGGAAAAGTGTCACCAATGCCATCACGGTGCTGTTAATGGGGACCACGGCACATGGTGGAGACTCCTCATGTGGCAATGGACAGGATGCAAAGCTTACAGATCAGATTCAGCGAGTGGTAAGTGTAACAGCCTTCAAAGGCCCTGCCCTCGTGCTACAGGCCTGGGATGCTCCCCACACTCCTCCAACAGTGCGACCTGCTGGGAGCTAAGTGCTCAAGCAGCAGACTTGCAAACTCCACCAACAATCTAAGTAGACTAAACTGAACTGAGGGCAGCAGCTATTCCCAGCAACTAGCAGTAAATGATTCTAAAGGCAGTGATAGATTCACCACTGTCGCCAGCATCTTTTTCTTCAACTTTAAAGAGAATTACTTATTTTTATTTTACGTGTGTTTGTGTTTGACCTGCATGATATACGCCTGTGTGAGGGTGCCAGGTCCCCTGGAATTGTAGTGACATAAAGCTGTGAGGTGCCATGTGGGTGCTGGGAATTGAACCCGGGTCCTCTGGAAGAGCAGTCAGTGATGCTAACTGCTGTGCCATCCTCCCAGCCCTCAAACACACTTCTTAAACTCTCTATCTTACTGATAAGGTATTAATGTTCAGAAAATATTCCTCCTTCATTTGCAGTGTTTGATGCATTAACAGCTAATGTATCTGTTGTGACGTTCTAATCTTTATCATTTGCACTCTTATCCCCCTCATATTTTGTTTCTCCAATTCTTATTTTTAACTTGATATGTTTTAGTGATTATAAATTATATGTCCTTAGTATTTTATATTCTACCCAGTATTGCTTTTTGTCCCCTTTTTCCAGAAAGTAAATCTTGATGTTAGGTGTGGTGCCTCACACCTGTAATCCCAGGATCAAGATGGTTTCATATAAGATTGAGGCCAGTATGGGATACAGGGTGAGATCATATTTCAATAGTAAAACTTTTTAACAATAGAAATTCATTTGCCATTTTCTAGTGTTCTTTATTATACAATACACTATAGTTAATTCATGTGCATATGTGTTAAACATTCCTAAAATATCATAATTTTCTTTTAAACATTCACATATATTTTACATTTTGTGCACATGTTTTTATGCATGTGTGTCACAATATACACGTGGAGGTAGCGGGCAAATTTTAGGAGTCAGTTCTCCCTTTTCAGTGTACCAGGGAGGCAAACTCAGGCCATCTTGGTCCCTGCAAACATCTGTAGGCGCTGGGCCATCCTGCCAGGCCCTGTGTGTATTTTAAAGGAAAAAAAGTGGAAATAGGGAACTTGGTATTAAGATGACATTCAAGCCTTCTGATGGTCTTTATTTGCACAAAAGGATGTTGTTGTTTCTGGTATTCTTTTCCTTCAGCCTGAAGAATTTCTGATTGTTTATATTTGTGTATTTCTGCTTTTTCTCGGGACTCTTACTTTTCTTTCTTTCCTAAAATATCTATGTCACCATTCTTCAGGCATGAAGAATGTTTTCAATGGATAAGAGACTGATTTAACTTTTTCTGTCATCACCCTTTAGAGGAAGTTGCTATCTTGATAGGGAAGCTCAGCCAATCACTTTTATCTAGGGTGTGGCTGCTTGGGGCCAGGGAAGAAAACCTGGGAATCTGGGTGAGTTTGCTCTCTTTGGCTCTCTTTGCATGGTGTTCTCCAGACCTGTTTTGGACATGGGAAACTTTACCCCAGTCGTGTGAGTTTCCCCGTTTTCAATTATTAAATTATATCTGTTGTTTTCAACTGGTTTGCTTAATTCTAGCATACTGGTAGAACAGAACACCACTTCCTTCTAGTCTCCAGGTCACTGATTAGAAAGTCACAGGTTTTTGAATAAAACATGTCATGCTTGATATGCGAACACCTCAAGTGTATGGAAGGGATTGCCATCTTTTCAGTATGTGGTCTTGGGATTGCCGGCTATCTATGTATACAAATGAGGCTTTCCTCCTCTCTCACTCGACACACCCTAAGACAGCAGGCCTCCCTCCCTCCCTCCCTCCCTCCCTCCCTCAGTTCCTCCCTCTCACCAAGCCATAATTGTGGCAGCCCCTTGGCCCACATAGTCCTTTCACTGATCAGTCAGACACACTCTTTTTTTATTTTCGAATTGTGGGTGAAGTCAATTAATTGAGCTCTTAGATTATTATTATTATTAGTTTATTTGTATGTGTGTGTGTGTGTGTTTTACATAGAGGTTCCCTGTGTCCCTGGAACTCACTTTGTAGACAAGGCTGGCCTCAGACTCACAGAGATCTAGCTGCCCCTGCCTCTACCTCTGCTTCCTAGTGCCGGAATTAAAGGCCTGTACTAAACACACTTTCTCCCCCTAAGACAGGGTTTCTCTGTGTCTGTCGCTTTGCCTGTCCTAAAACTCACACTGCAGAACAAGGTGGCCTCAAACTCACAGCGATTTGCCTGTTTCTGCCTCTCCTGATTTCTGAGGGCTGAGAACTGAGAATAAAGAAATGTGCTGCCCAAAATATACTGCTGCTGCTGCTGCAGCAATTAAAAAAATAAATTAAAATAAAATAACCTGAGATAAACAAAGAAAAAAAGGAAAACACCTGTTTTTTCCTTCCTTCCTTTCTTTTTCCTAACTTGTGTTTTTTCTGTTTTCTTCTTTTATTATTATTATTATTATTATTATTATTATTATTATTATTATTATTATTATTTTTGGTGCAGGGTTTCTCTGTATAATACCATTAACTCACTATATAAACCAGGCTGTCATCTTGGTAACATTATGGTTTTGTATTATGGTTTTGTTTTTTCTTATTTCTTGTCTGTAAATCAACAAATCAACATTTCTTCATTTCTTTTCTCTCTCTCTCTCTCTCTCTCTCTCTCTCTCTCTCTCTCTCACTCATTTAATTTATGTTTTATTTTATTTTTGGTTTGTGTTCTTGCTTTGATTTTCAAGGAAGGGTTTCTCTGTTGCTTTGGAGCCTGTCTTTGGAACTAGCTCTTGTCAACCACGCTGGCTGGCCTCAAACTCCCAGAGATCCACCTGCCTCTCTGCCAGATATGGAACCAGTCATCTTGGTTAGTTCAAAAGCCACCCAATAAACACACACACAACACACACACACACACACACAGAGGCACATCAAGAGAAACATAATTTTTTTTTTGGTTTTTCGAGACAGGGTTTCTCTGTGGCTTTGGAGCCTGTCCTGGAACTAGCTCTGTAGACCAGGCTGGTCTCGAACTCACAGAGATCCACCTGCCTCTGCTTCCCGAGTGCTGGGATTAAAGGCTTGCGCCACCACCACCCTGCGATGCCCCTACTATAAAAATGGGTTTCAGAAACCGGCCTTTTGCCACAGTGTCAGAAGCCCAAACTCTGCCTGTGGTCTCAGCTAGCTGATAAGCTTCTGTGACTCGCGGTGTGTTTTTATTTTTAAGTTTGTTTTTGGTTTATTAGACTTGGTGGTGTTCTCATCTTTGCATGACCCCCCCCCCCCGACCCAACATTTAAGTGTCTTTCAACCATTTTAGATCCCTCTGTTGAGAGTTCTCTGTTTAGGTCTGTACTCCATTTTTTAAAATTGGATTATTTGTTCTTTGGATGACCAATTTCTCGACTTCTTTGTGTATTTTGGAGATTAGTGAAGATCTTTTCCCATTCTGTAAGGCCGTCGTTTTGTCTTGTTGGCCATGTCCTTTGCTTTACAGAAGAAGCTTTTCAGTTTCAGGAGGTCCCATTGATTAATTTTGTTTCTCTCAGAGTCTGTGATACTGGAGTTAGATTTAGGAAGTGGTCTCCTGTGCCGATGCGTTCAAATGCTTTTTTTTTTAAAATAAATATTTATTTATTATGTATACAATATTCTTTCTGTGTGTATGTCTGAAGGCCAGAAGAGAGCACCAGACCCTATTACAGATGGTTGTGAGCCACCATGTGGTTGCTGGGAATTGAACTCAGTACCTTTGGAAGAGCAGGCAATGCTCTTAACCGCTGAGCCATCTCTCCAGCCCCCATTCAAATGCTTTTGATATTTTTATTTTTATATTTTTTTTATTGTGGATGAGGTCAATTATTTGAACTCTCAAATATTTTTATTGTTATTATCTGTTTGTTTATTTGTGGTTTTGCAACACGGGGTTTCCTTGTGTATCCTTGTATGCCCTGGGACTCACTTTGTAAACAAGACTGGCCTTAGACTCACAGAGATCCGCCTGCCTCTGCCTTCTAGTGATGGCATTAAAGGCGTACACTAAACACATTTTTTTTGAAAACAGGGTTTTTCTGTGTCACTTTGCCTGTCCTGAATCTCAATCTGCAGCACAAAGTAGCCTTAAACTCACAGTGATCTGCCTGCTTTGGTCTCGCTGATATGGAGGTGTTTTATCATCTATCTATCTATCTATCTATCTATCTATCTATCTATCTATCTATCTATCCATTCATTTATTAGTTTATTTATTTATTTATTTTGTTTTCTGAGACAGGGTTTCTCTCTAGCTTTCCTTCTTGCTTGCTTGCTTGATTTTTTTGCTTTCTTGCTCTCTTGCTTTTTTCCCCCTTCTTTTATTAGTTAGTTCTTGAGGCACGGTTTCTCTGTGTAACAGCCCTAGCTCTCTCTCTCTCTCTCTCTCTCTCTCTCTCTCTCTCTCTCTCTCTCTCTCTCTCTCTCTCAAATATGTTTGGTTTTGTGTTTTGCTTTATGAGACAGGGTTTCTCTGCTGCTTTGGAGACTGTTGTTAAAACTAGCTCCTTTCTTGTAGACCAGGCTGTCCTAAAACTCCCAATGATCCTGTTTCTGCTAAATATGGAGCCGGTGCTCTTGAATGCCTTTGTCTGGTGAGGTCAAAAGCCACCCCCCCACAACCCCCCCCCACAACACACACACAAACCAAACACAGGCACAGGCACACCCAGAGACACATAAATAAACTTTTAAATTAAGAAGAGCCTGGAGAGCTAGTTTCGCGGCTCTTCCAGAGAAATTGGGTTCAATTCCCAGCACCTGCATGGCAGCTCATAGTGATTGTAAATTCAGTTTCTGGGTGATCTGACATCTTCAGACCATTGCGCATAAAATAAAGTTAAGAAAATCATAAAAAAAATTCCTTAAGAAATTGAAATTTAACTAAGTCCTACACAATTGGAAACACTCTCAAATAAAAGTAAAATAAATGGAAAAGAATGCAGTGCTAAGTGCAGTTATGAAAATGTTTTGAAATGTGATACCTTCCCTGTCTCCCCCACATACACAAGCCACACTGAGAGATTTAAATAAAATCTGGGTAATCATTTATGTATCTGGCCTATGTCAGAGGGGCAGGGGAAGCTGAAGCCTTGTCCTTTGGGCTCCAGGTTCTCAGTACTGCATCAAAAACTCGAGTGTATAGTGAGCCCATGTCTGTCCTGCCGGCAGCACTCAGGAACTGGGAATACAAGGATCAGGAGATCATCTTCAACAACCCAGCAAGTGCAAACCATCCTGGTGGGAAAGAGACCCTAAAAAAGAAATCAATAAATTGACATTTTTATTTTTTTCTGTCGGAAGTGAAAATGTTCCAAATAATTCACTGCATCAGTATTCCTGGAAATGATATCAAAGTCAGAATTTTTCTTTTTTTTAACATTTTATTTTATTCTTATTATTTTCATTTTTATTTTTTTGGTTTTTCGAGACAGGGTTTCTCTGTGGTTTTGGAGCCTGTCCTGGAACTAGCTCTTGTAGACCAGGCTGGTCTTGAAATCACAGAGATCCGCCTGCCTCTGCCTCCCAAGTGCTGGGATTAAAGGCGTGCGCCACCACTGCCTGGCGTAAATCAGAATTTTTCATATTATTCCATGGCTGTTGTAATTTTCTCTGTGGCAGAAAGAGGCAAGCAGATCTCTGTGAGTTTGAGGCCAGGCTGGTCATCTACAGTTCCAGGACAGGTGCCAAAGCTAAGAGAATCCTTGTCTCAGAAAATTTTTTTCTCTGCGTCTCACGTGTCGTGTGTCTTTCTCTAAGCAGGCCCAGGAATCCTAAGTGCCTGTAGGTGATCTAGGAAATCTCCTGTAGCAGGGGCCCTGGCCTCCACTCCTGGCCCCTGAGGGCACCTGGTAAAAGTGAGAAGGCAGATTTCAGAGACTAGTAAAGTTCAAGGTCACCAGCCCTTCCCAACAGCTAGAACCTTTAAAGGGTGAGGCTACAACTTAATTGGCCTGCTTAGATATGGATATTTTTGTTGTGGTTCTTGTTTTACAGGGCAGGAACAGACATCCAAGTGGGAATTTTTCCACGGCTGTTTTAATTTTCTCAGACTTGGTATTTAGTATGAGAAGTGGGGTGTGGGGTTGTACAAACACAACTACTGAAAAAGAGCCCTAAGAAAGCAGGCCTCCCTTCCTCCCTCCTTCCCTCCCTTCCTCCCTCTCTCAGTTCCTCCCTCTCACCAAGCCATAATTGTGGCAGCCCCTTGGCCCACATAGTCCTTTCACTGATCATTCAGACACACTCTTTTTTTATTTTTGAATTGTGGGTGAAGTCAATTAATTGAGCTCTTAGATTATTATTATTATTAGTTTATTTGTGTGTTTTGTTTTGTTTTTTTACATAGAGGTTCCCTGTGTCCCTGGAACTCACTTTGTAGACAAGGCTGGCCTCAGACTCACAGAGATCTAGCTGCCCCTGCCTCTACCTCTGCTTCCTAGTGCCGGAATTAAAGGCCTGTACTAAACACACTTTCTCCCCCTAAGACAGGGTTTCTCTGTGTCTGTCGCTTTGCCTGTCCTAAAACTCACACTGCAGAACAAGGTGGCCTCAAACTCACAGCGATTTGCCTGTTTCTGCCTCTCCTGATTTCTGAGGGCTGAGAACTGAGAATAAAGAAATGTGCTGCCCAAAATATACTGCTGCTGCTGCTGCAGCAATTAAAAAAATAAATTAAAATAACCTGAGATAAACAAAGAAAAAAAAGAAAACACCTGTTTTTTCCTTCCTTCCTTTCTTTTTCCTTACTTGTTTTTTTTCTGTTTTCTTCTTTTATTATTATTATTATTATTATTATTATTATTATTATTGGTGCAGGGTTTCTCTGTATAATACCTTTAACTCACTATATAAACCAGGCTGTCATCTTGGTAACATTATGGTTTTGTATTATGGTTTTGTTTTTTCTTATTTCTTGTCTGTAAATCAACAAATCAACATTTCTTCATTTCTTTCTCTCTCTCTCTCTCTCTCTCTCTCTCTCTCTCTCTCTCTCTCTCTCTCACTCATTTAATTTATGTTTTATTTTATTTTTGGTTTGTGTTCTTGTTTTGATTTTCAAGGAAGGGTTTCTCTGTTGCTTTGGAGCCTGTCTTTGGAACTAGCTCTTGTCAACCACGCTGGCTGGCCTCAAACTCCCAGAGATCCACCTGCCTCTCTGCCAGATATGGAACCAGTCATCTTGCTTAGTTCAAAAGCCACCCCATAAACACACACACACACACACACACACAACACACACACACACACAGAGGCACACCCCGAGAAACATAATTTTTTTTTTGGTTTTTCGAGACAGGGTTTCTCTGTGGCTTTGGAGCCTGTCCTGGAACTAGCTCTTGTAGACCAGGCTGGTCTCGAACTCACAGAGATCTGCCTGCCTCTGCCTCCCGAGTGCTAGGATTAAAGGCGTGCGCCACCACCGCCGGGCTAGTAATGTTTCTTTTACATATGTGAGTGCTCTTTTATTAGGGGCATAAATGTTAAGGATTGAGACTTCAGTTTGATAGATTTATCTTGTTATGAGTATAAACTGTCTTTCTTCATCTCTTCTTATTTATTTCATTTTGAAATCTAATGTTAGATATTAGGCTAGCTACACCTTTTTTTTAGGTGCAATTAATCGGAAAACCTTTTCCTAAATCTTTACTCTGAGGAAATGTCTGTCTTTGAGGTTGAGGTGTGTTTCTTGTATACAGCAGAAAGCTTGCTCTTGTTTTCCTATCCATTTTCTTAGCCTGGGTCATTTTATAGGTGAGTTGGGACCATTGATATTAAGTGCTATTAATGTCTAGCGGTTGTTAATACCTGTTCTGTTTCATTGAGAGTGGTTGTGTGTTTCCCTTCCTTTGGTTTTGCTGATGTGAGGTTATCTGTTGCTTGATTATTTTGTGTGTGAAGTGAGCTTCCTTGGGTTGGGGTTTTCCTTCTAGTACTTTCTGTAATGCTGGGTTTGTGATATATATTGTGCAAGTCTGGTTTTGTCATGGATTATCTTGTTTCCTCCATCGATGGTGATGGAAAAGTTTGCTGGGTATAGATATCTGTGCTTGCATCTGTGGTCTCTTAGTGTCTGCAGCATATCTGACCAGGGCCTTCTTGCTTTCTTGGTTTCCATTGAGAAGTCAGGTGTCATTCTGATAGGTCTACCTTTATATGTTACTTTACCTTTTCCCTTTGCTGCTCATAATATTCTGTCTTTAGTCTATATGTTTTGTGTTTTAATTATTATATGGTAAGTGGACTTTATTTTTATCCAGTCTATCTTGTGTTCTGTAAGCTTCTTCGATCTTTGTAGGGCTATCTTTCCTTAAGTTTGTATCATTTTGCTTAATGTGTTTTCTTTGAGCTGGAGTTCTCCTTCTATCCCTATCATTCTTAGGTTTTAAGTTTTGATGTTTTCCCAGATTTCCTGGATGTTTTGTGTTAAGAATTTGTTAGATTTAATGTTTTCTTTGGCTGATGAATTTATTTCATATAGCTATGTTCAACCCCTGAGATTCTCTCTTCCATCTTTTCTATTCTGTTGATGCAATTCTTACAGTGGCTGTCTGAGTCTCTGGGAACTGTTCTTGGTCTGCTCTGTGTCTCATGCTCTCTTGCTCTGTTCTCCTGGGTTGCTCTCACAGCTTGTGCTTTAGAGTTCTGCTCTTCCAGAGGTCCTGAGTTCAATTCCCAGCAAACACATGGTGGCTCACAACCATCTGAAAAGAGATCTGGCGCCCTCCTCTGGCATGTTAGTATAAATGGAGGCAGAAAGTTGTATACATAATAAATTAATCTTTAAAAAAAATAAAGAGGGAAACTGACAATAAAATACTTTAAAAGAAGGTTGACCATTTAACTTCTGAACAGGTTGTTAGTGGTAGTTAAGATGACTATAGTGATTAAGAATGTTAATAGGTATTTGATAAACCGATCTAGGTTTGGGTCTGAGTGTATATATCATATAGAAAATTCTATAATTGATCATGTGACGAATAGGGCTACAGGTAAGAAAACAATTGAGAAAAGGTCAAATTTTAGGCTTAGTGAGAGTTTAACAGCTCTTGCATGCTTTCTGGGTAAATAAGGATATTTATATCCTATCTTCAGATTCACAGTCTGGTATTTTTTTAAACTATATTAATATAGTGTGGAGCCCATAATTAGCTTAGGGTTAATAGTAAGTAGGACGAGAGGTAAAATATGGATAGCTATGAGTGTCGATTCTCGTGTGTGTGAAGGTTGTAAGTTATTTATATGGTTGATTAGTTTACCCCGTTGTGTGGTGACAATTATGTAGACCGAGTAAAGGGAGGTAACAAGGATGTTTGTTCCTAGTAGAATAATGGATGGATTTGATCAAGAGAATAAGGAGATTGTAATTATTAGTTCTCCAATTCAATTGATTGTTGGTGGTAGGGCAAGATTAGCTAAGCTTGCTATGATTCATCATGTGGCCATTAGAGGGAATCCTATTTGTAGACCTCGGGCTATGATTATTGTTGGACTATGGATGCGTTCATAGTTTGTGTTTGCTAGACAGAACAATAGGGAGGATGTTAAACCGTGGGCAATTAATTATTAATGCTGTAGCTCCCATAAAACTTCATGGGGTTTGGATTATGATGGCGGCCATGACTAGGGCCATATGGCTGACTGAAGAATAAGGGATGAGCGATTTTAGGTCCATTTGTCGGAGGCAGATGGAGCTGGTTATAATTATTCCTCATAGTGACAATAGGATAAAAGGACAGGCTATATATCTAGTTACTGGGTCTAGAATTGTAGAGATTCGTATGCCATATCCCCCTAGCTTTAGTAGAATTGCTGCGAGGATCATAGATCCTGCAATGGGGGCCTCGACATGGGCTTTAGGGAGTCCTAGGTGGACTCCATATAGGGGTAGTTTAACTATAATTATATAATTATATAATAATACAAGCTAGTCATAGGATGATATTAGACCATGTTTGGTTGATTGGTGAGGAGTTTTTTAGTGTTATTAGGGTAAGGTTTAATGTTCCTGTTGAGTTTTGAATGCAGATTAAGGCAATTACTAGGGTGATGGATCCTACTAAGGTGTAAAATAAGAAGTAAATCCCTGCGTTAAGCCGTTCTGTTTGGTTCCCTCATCGTGTCATAATAATAAGGGTTGGAATGAGGGTGGCTTCAAATAGGACATAGAATATGATGAGTTCATTGGCAGAGAATGTCATGATAAGTAGAGTTTGGAGGTACACTAGTAGGGAAATGTTTAGTTTTTTGATATGATTTTAGCTGGCCAGGAGTATTCGTGGAAGTTGTTAGGACTAGAAGTGGGACAGATAAGGGGTCTGCGGAGAATATGGTAGAGAAGCTCAGGCTGTTTTCGTTGTTTTGTCATAAAAGGTTAATAGAGACAAGGTTAAGTAGAAGGCTATAGGTTTTCACCATTGATCCATACTTTTTTGTCACTTGAAAGTCAGGTTAGGGGTAATAGTATGAATGATAGGAAAATAATTTTTAGCATTGTAGAAGGTTTAGGTTATGTACGAAATCAGAGCCATAGGTGTTTGAAATTTTTGCTAATAGGGCTAGCCCTACAGCTGCCTCACAGGCAGCAAATACTAAGATAAGATAACAATGGGGATTGGGAATATAATTATGGAGTGTGTGTTTAAGGGTGTGATAAATAAGGATAATATTATACCTTCTAGGCAGGGGAGGGTAGATAGTAGGTGCAATTGGAATATAAGGGTTCCTAGGAAAGAAAAAGTAAAGGACAGGGTAATGTTAAGTACGGCAGGTGTCATTTTTGGTAATCATGATATCATCATAATCTAATGAGTCGATATCATTAATGTCAATGAAACTAATTACCAGTTATTCTGTTCATTCTAAGCCTTTTTGTGTCCACTCATAAGCTAGGCCGAGGGCTAGGATTGTGATGAGGATAAATGCGATGATTGTTGGTATGTTTCTGTTGGGGAATTGTATCGCTCAGGGTAATGGAAGGAGTTAATGCGATTTCAAGATCGAAGAGTAGGAAGGTGATCGCTACTAGAAAGAATTTCATTGAGAAGGGTAGTCGAGCTGAGCTTATAGGGTCAAATCCGCATTCCTATGGGTTGGCTTTTTCAGTATAGATGTTAAAGTGAGTAAGTCAGAAGGCTATGGGAATTAGGGTTATGGCTAGGGTGATGTTTACTAGTAAGGTAAGTATTATGTTAATTACTTTCTTTTAGGTTGCACTAGAACTAACTGATTGAAGTCAGATGTACTGATTATACTAAGAAAGTATGATCCTCATCAATAATCAGATACATATAGGAATAATCATGCTACATCTACGAAGTGTCAATATCGTGCTGCTACTTCGAAGCCAGAGTGGTGTTTAGATGTGAAGTGGTATTTTAATTGTCGTGGGAGACAAATAATTAGGAAGGTGGAACCAAAGATGATGTGGAGGCCATGGAATCCGGTTGCCGTGAAGAATGTGGATCCGTAAATTCCATCTGACATAGAGAATGGTGTTTCGAAATATTCTGAGGCTTGTAGAATGGTGACATAGACTCCCAGTATGATTGTGATAAAATAGGGCTTGGTGTGTGTTATTTCGTTTGCCTTCTATTAGGCTGTGGTGGGCTCATGTGATAGATACTCCTGATGCTCATAAGACTGATGTGTTTAGGAGTGGAACTTCTAGAGGGTTAAGGGGTGTAATTCCTGTTGGTGGCCAGCAGCCCCCGAGGTCATGGGTTGGGGCTAGGCTTGAGTGATGGAATGCTCAGAAGAAACCTGCAAAGAGAAACACTTCCGGAGATGATAAATAGGATTGTTCCGTAGCGTAGGCCTTTTTGTACAATAGGTGTGTGATGTCCTTGATAAGTGCCTCCTCGGATTACATCACGTCATCACTGATATATAGTGAGTGAATTACCTAGGAGTCCTAGTGATAGAAGGATAGCTGAACTGTAGTGGAATCATATAACTAAATCTGAGGTTAGCAGTAGGGCAGAGAAGGGCTTGGGTTTACTATATGGAAAGGACGAGTTTGGTGGGTCATTAGGTGTTATCATGTAGGTAGAGGCTTACTAGTAAGGCAAATACGTAAGCTTGAATTAGGGCTACGGCAAACTCTAGGATAGTAAGAAGGGCTAAAATGATGAATGTGATTGTAGCTGTTGGTGGGCTAATGCTGTGAGAACTACTGTAGCACCATTGATTAAGTGAATTAATAAGTGACCTGTGGTGATGTTAGCTAGGGCTATGGGTTAGATGAATAAGCTGGTGGTTTCAATAATGATTAATATAGGAATGAGGGAGATAGTGGTACCCTGGGGTAGGAAGTGGACTAACGAGGCTTTCGGTTTATGGCGGAAGCTGAGGATTACGGCTCCATCTCATATTGGGATTGCTATTCCTAAATTTGTTGATAATTGTGTTGTTGGGGTGAATGTGTGTGGTAAGAGTCCTAGAAGGTTAGTTGAGCCAATAAATATAATTAAGGATACTAGTAGGAGTGATCGTGTGCATCCTTTGGGTGAGTGGATTAGCATTATTTAATAATGAGTTTGAGTAATTGTTGAAATGAGTGGAAGCGGTTTGAGACCAGTCGTTTGGAAGAAGTTATAAAGTATTGATGGGAGTATAATAATAAGTACGACAATTATTGTAGGGGTAATGAAGAAGGCAAATAAATTTTCATTCATTTTGATTCTCAGGGGTTGTTTTTTTTTAACATTTATTTATTTATTTATTATGCACACAATATTCTGCCTGTGTGTATGTATGCCTGCAGGCCAGAAGAGGGCACCAGACCCCATTACTGATGGTTGTGAGCCACCGTGTGGGTGCCGGAACTCGAACTCAGGACCTTTGGAAGAGCAGGCAATGCTCTTAACCTCTGAGCCATCTCTCCAGCCCTTTTTTTTTATTTATTTATTTATTTATTTATTTATTTATTTATTTATTTATTTTTTGCTTGCTTTTATAAGTCTAATTGACTTGACTTGATGGAGTTTGTGGGACATTGTGAAGTGAGATTTTTAGCTGTATATGAATGAACAGTGTGATTGTCGTTGACAGGACCGTAATAAATCATGTGGATGTATCCAGTTGTGGCATTCACTATGGAGACTAACTATCTCTAACTTTAACTTAAAAGGTGAACGCTCTAAGCTTCGTAATGTAATTAGATTATTGATAAAGATCAATCTTCAATATCATTTGTGGCCCATTGTTTTTACTGTGAGGACTAGGTTGTTAATTTCGTCTATTATGTACAAGATTTGTAAGGAAGGCAGGGCAATTAGAATCAGGATTATGGCGGGTAAGAGGGTTCAGATCGTCTCTACTTCTTGGGTGTCATACTGGTAGTATGAGTTAGTTCTGTTGTCTTTATGAGATTACTGATATCTAGTACTAAAAACACCATTCTAAGTGTCTGGTCATGAAAATTTATTAATTCTTCTACAATAGGTGAAGAAGCATCTTTTTAAAATTATTTATTTATTTTATTTATTATGTATAAAGTATTCTGTCTGTGTGTATGTCTGCACCCCAGAAGCGGGCACCAGACCTCATTACAGATGGTTTGTGAGCCACCATGGGGTTGCCGGGAATTGAACTCAGGACCTTTGGAAGAGCAGGCAATGCTCTTAACCTCTGAGCCATCTCTTCAGCCCCAATGAGGAGGAAGCATCTTGTAAGCCTAGTTGGAATGGGTAAGCCATATAAGATAGATAGAGTTTAGTCTATAATTTAACTTTGACAAAGTTATGTAATTTATTTACTAATATCTCATTGAGAAAGACATAGAGGCTATGGTGCTGGCTTGAAACCAGTTTTAGGGGGTTCGAATCCTTCCTTTCTTATTTTACCTTAAGGAAGGTTGGCTCTTATTGTGGCCAATGTAAAGTAAGCTCGTGTGTCTACGTCAGGTCCTACTGTGAACAATAAATCCTAGGAATCCCATAGATATTATAGCTCAGACTATTCCTATGTATCCGAATGGTTCTTTTTTGCCTGAGTAGTAGGTTACGATATGGGAGATGATGCCAAAGCCAGGGAGAATAAGAATATGTACCTCTGGGTGCCCAAAGAATCAGAACAGGGGTTGATAGAGGATGGGGTCGCCCCCTCCATCTGGGTTGCAGAGAGTGGTATTTAGATTACGGTCTGTAAGAAGTATTGTAATTCCTGCGGCTAGAATAGGGAGGGAAAGGAGTAGAAGGACAGCAGTGATTAGGACGGATCAGATGAATAAGGATCAAACTGGTTCAAACTGGATAAAACCAGTGTAGACGGGTTAAAAACGGGATCAAACTGGATCAGACCTGTTCAAACTGTTTCAAACTGGATCAAACCAGTGTAGACCGCTTATTGTGTCATAGCTGGTGGTTTCATATTGATGATTGTATAGTAATGAAGTTAATTGCCCCAAGAATTGAGGGCATGTCAGGAGCCAATTTCCTCCTAAAATCATTACAGGAACCATCACCCTGGGGAGTCTGCAGAGAACCCCACACCCCTAATTGTGTTAGGAATCAAAGCCTACCCCACACCCAAATTGGCTGTTAATGAGCACTATCTGTTAGCGGAACCCATCCCACATTCCAAACTATCTCGAGAACTAGGTGTGTCATCTCCTAGTTGCGACTTCTTGGCCTACAGTGACCTGACCGAAGGTAACCTGGCTACGTGATCAACGAGAACCACGTGACCAACGTGAACCACGTGGCAAGAGCCCAGACCCCTGTGCCCATCCCCCAACTCTTTATATCAGTTGTCCCCCATCTCTAATAAACGGAGGCTCTGACAAACTTTGCATGGCCTTCTTCCTGTCTCCTAGCCCATATCTTCCAGGTAGTGCCTCTCCGTGACCCTGGAATAACTGAACTGCCAGGCGGGCTACTAACCCTAGACTAAGTAGCCCGCCAAGGCAATCAACAAGGGCACACCTGCTATTTGTAGTGAAAAAAATGGTTAGGTCAACTGATGCCCCAGCATGTGCTAATGGAATGTAAAAACAGTTCAGCCTGTTCCTGCCCTGGCTTCTACTATTGCTGATGCCAGTAAGAGGAGAAACGATGGGGGTAAAAGTCAGAAACTTATATCGTTTATTTGTGGGCATGCTATATCTGGGGCTCCGATTGTACGTGGGACAAGTCAGTTGCCGAAGCCACCGATTGTCATTGGCATAACTATGAAGGAAATTATTACGAATGCGTGGTCTGTGACAATTACGTTATAGATTTGGTCATCGCCTAATAGGGCGACTGGTAGAGAATAATCAGCGGTTCATGAACATAGGTAAAATGGCTGAGTAAAGCATTAGACTGTAAATCTAAGCACAGAGGAGAAAGCCTCTTTTGACCAGGCCTTAAGGTGATAATCACATCGAATTGCAAATTTCGAAGGTGTAGAGCAATGACTCTACTGAGGCTTCTCTGGCCCCCTTTCTGATAGGCGGGAGAAGTAGATTGAAGCCATATTAGGGTGTTAATTAGCTGTTAATAAAAAGTTTGTAGGTTTGAGTCCTTTCTATCTAGTAGAGGATTTAGCTTAATTAAAGCAATTGATTTGCACTCATTAGATGTAAGATGTAGTCTTGCAGTCCTTATCAGAAGTTAAACTTTGTGGGTTTGCTTAGGGCTTTGAAGGCTCTTGGACTAACTATCCTAAACTTCTGCTATAGAAGTAAGGGAGATAGGGGAAGTATTAGTGTGCTAATGACGATTATTGGTGATAACATGTTGTTGCTTTTTGTATGGTTTTGGTGAATGTATATTTTGGAGTTGTTATTGCTTGGGAAGGTGGTTAGTGAGGTTGAATAAATTAGTCGTGTATAAAAGAATAGATTGATTAGGGCGGCCATTGCTATTAATGTATCTAAAGATAGGTTGTTTTTTATGAGTTCAGTGATAATAGCTCATTTAGGTAGAAACCATGTGAGTGGTGGCAGTCCTCCTGTTGATAATAAAATTAATGAAATTATAGGTAGGGCTATTGGTGTTTTATTTCACATAAGTGAAATGGATGTGATTGACATAAATGAGTGGGCGTGGAAGATAAAAAACATGGGGATAGGTATAATGATGTAGATTAGGAGGTTTAGGGTTGTTAGTGATGGGTTGTAGGGTAAAATAGAGACTATTCAGCCTATGGGCAATGGATGAGTAGGCTAGGATTTTTCATGTTTGTGTTTGGTTAAGTCTGTTTCATGCTCCAATTAATACTGAAATAATGGCTGATAAAATCATTAGATTAGGGGCTGGAGAGATGGCTCAGAGGTTAAGAGCATTGCCTGCTCTTCCAAAGGTCCTGAGTTCGAGTCCCGGCAACCCCATGGTGGCTCACAGCCATCTGTAATGGGGTCTGGTGCCCTCTTCTGCCCTGCAGCATACACACAATGGTCAGGCTGGGATTTGGAGTCACAATGGTTCTTGTGTATAGATAAGAGATTGGATTGAGGTAGACTCATTTATTTTTTTTTATTTTTTATTTTTATTTTTATTTATTTATTTATTTTTGGTTTCTCGAGACAGGGTTTCCTTGTGGCTTTGGAGCCTGTCCTGGAACTAGCTCTGTAGACCAGGCTGGTCTTGAACTCACAGAGATCCGCCTGCCTCTGCCTCCCGAGTGCTGGGATTAGACCCATTTATTAAACGGACGGATAAGAGAATGATTGCTATTGTCACTTCATATGAAATTGTTTATGCCACTGCTCGCAGGGCCCCGAACATTGAGTATTTGGAGTTGGATGCTCAGCCTCATCCTAGGATGGAGTATACTGAAAGGCTTGATGTGGCTAAAATAAATAGGATCCCCAGTTTTAGGTTCACTAGGGGATGTGGTACGGGGAGTGGAATTCATAGGCTTAGGGCTAGTGATAGAGATAATGTTGTGGCAATAATAAGTAGGGTTGTAGAGGTAGCTATGGGGTGTAGGGGTTCTGTAATGAATAATTTTATAGTGTCTGCAAATGGTTGAAGAATTTCGTAAGGGTCCTACAATGTTTGGGCCTTTTCGTAGTTGTATGTAACCTAGGATTTTTCTTTCAATAAGGTAAGAAATGCTATATCAACTAGTACTGGTACTAAGAGTATTAGGATATTGATGAAATATTAAGGAGAGGATTTGAACCCCTGGGGACACGGTTTTATTTATTTTATTTTATTTTTTTAAATTTATTATTTTATTTTTACGCAATTTCCTGGCTCTGCCACCCTAATAAAACCCTTGTCTAGGGTGTTGTTAAACAAACTTACTAAATTAAGATAATTTCATATATTAGTTTTAAGGCGCTTAGGTTAAGGAGGCCTCATTTCTCTTTTCCATTCATACAGGGAGAAACAGTTAATAGATAGAAACCGACCTGGATTACTCCGGTCTGAACTCAGATCACGTAGGACTTTAATCGTTGAACAAACGAACCATGAATAGCTGCTGCACCATTGTGATGTCCTGATCCAACATTGAGGTCGTAAACCCTAATTGTCGATACGGGCTCTTGAATAGGATTGCACTGTTATCCCTAGGGTAACTTGGTCCGTTGATCAAATAAAATAGGCAATGAATCAATCAATTTTAGATGATCGCTAAATGTTCTTTCTCACCATTTCTTGCATCCACCAATTAATGAATCAAGAATCAGGATAAAGAACCAAATTACAATAGTTGAACTACTGTGACAAAAATAGAACTGGATAAAATGGTGTTCCCCTGCCTAAAAGAACTGTTATTTTACATATTTAAGATGCACAGTCTTAGATAAAATGTGTTACTAATCCTTGGTGTGCTCTAATATATAAATCACTAAACTTTGGAGCACATCACACCATAAACCTGTTTCACCTTTTATATTAATTTTTGTGGATTATAATTACATCATTTACATCATCACTTTCTTCTAAGACTTTCCAGAAATGAGAAAAATCATGAATTTTGCTTTATCAAGAGTTGCTGTTTGAATGTAACTTAGGTTTGGCTTCAGAACATCTGAGCTATGAGGGAAAGGGTTGATTACAGTGGTCAGTGACTCTGTAATGGAACACACATGCCATGGACACCATATTTTGGAAAGGGAACAGGAAGTGCTCTGAGAGCCTGGAAGAGTTTCTACTAAAATACCAATTTTCCAGACTGGAGCCCTGTGTTCCCCTAGGGTGGAATGGCAGAGCTGGGAAGGGCTGTGCTGGCTTTGTCATTTGATTTCTGCTCATCTAGTAGGGCAACTGCGACTGTCTTGAGGCTCAGCTGGGCAATTCTAGCTCTTGTGTCCAGATTGCAGGTATGAAAAGAATGCATTACCACATATAGCTTGAAAATAATTTTTATGGTCTACATCTCCTGCTCTTATCATGGCCAAGGAGGCCAGAAGATGGTGTCAGAAGCTCTGGTACTAGAGTTACAGATAGTAGTGAACTTCTATATGTACCAGGAATAGAATCTGGATGCTCTGACAGAATCTTCAGTGCTCTTAACTGGTAAGATATTTTCTAGACTAAGTTTTCTATTCTTGATTTTACTGTCCAAGGCAGCCCAGTCAGGCTCAAACAACCGATATTGGTTAAAAAGTAAAAAATGTCCTCTATTTGAGAAAATAAATCTCAGGAAGGGATGAGCTCCCTAACTGTTTATCCAATACAACATGATCAGCCAATTATCCATCTATACACAATCAACAAAAATGGATGCATCCGTTTGTCTTCATGTGTTTGAGCATATGGATTCACCCAAACTTAACAAGGAAGAAATTGGAAGGGATTTGGGAATGGAGGGAATGAAGAGATAAAAAGGGAAAATGATGCAATATTTTTTAATTATCATTTTATAGTGGTTTCTGGCTGTCTGGCTTGCTTAGACCCAAAATAATCACAAAAAACTGTATTGATTAAATAACTGCTTGGCCCATTAGCTCTAGCTTCTTATTGGCTAGTTCTTACATATTAATTTAACCCATTTCTATTAATCTGTGTATTGCCACATGACTGGCTTACCAGCTAGATTCCAACCATGCTATAGACCACGCCAGTTTTCTTCATCCATTAACCAATAAAATTAACACATAGACAGAAGGACCTTCCTCACCAGTATGGAAATAAGTTTTAAATAAAAAGAGGGACTAAAGAGACGGTTCAACAATTAAGAACACTGGGTGAGGGCTGGAGAGATGGCTCACAGGTTAAGAGCACTGCCTGCTCTTCCAAAGGTCCTGAGTTCAATTCCCAGCAACCACATGGTGGCTCACAGCCATCTGGAATGAGGTCTGGTGCCCTTTTCTGGCATACACACAGACAGAATATTGTATACATAATTAATAAATAAATATTTTTTTTAAAAAAAAAAGAACACTGGGTGTTGTTACAGATCCCAAGGTTCCATTCCCAGAATCTACATGGTAGCTAACCATTTGCTGTAACTTCAGTCCCAGGCATCTTCTGCCTTCTTCTGGCCTCTGTAGGTACTGTGCACAGACAGATGCTGGGAAAACACCCTTACAACTATTTAGGTGAATAGAGTTCATCATAGCCATCCATCCGAGAACAGAGTATACAGTGCCGTTAAGTGACCTTTCCTTGATTTTTTTTTAATTTATGTTCTCTATCTTTTGTATCTGTGGCATTGTGGCATTGGTACAGTTATCTTTTAGATCAAACATCAAGATGGACAGGCCACATAGGCTCCCTCTGATGTGTGTTTTACCTAATATCCACCTATAAGTGAGTAAATATCGTATTTTTCTATGTGATTCTGGGTTTCTTCACCTAGGATATTGGTGAATTCTAAATATTTATTTATTTATTATGTATACAATATTCTGTCTGTGTGCATGTCTGCAGGCCAGAAGAGGGCACCAGACCCCATTACAGATGGCTGTGAGCCACCATGTGGTTGCTGGGAATTGAACTTAGGACCTTTGGAAGAGCAGGCAGTGCTCTAACCACTGAGCCATCTCTCCAGCCGCATGGATATTTTTTTTAGCTGGGTAGAACACAGGAAACACCAACTGTCAGGTAAGGAGCCTAGTCGCCAGAACATGAACCAATTGCCTTAACCAAGATAGGGTGCCCAGGCTTTCAGCTCTTTTTTAATAGTTTTTACACCACTCCCCTTGGGCTGGAAGTGGCTATGGGACTACATTTCCCATGGTGCCCTGTGTCAGCGGCAGGAAGTGGCCAACCAAGACTCCATTTCCCAGCACTCCTGGCGCCCGTGACAGGAAGTGGTGACAGAGAGGACACTGGGGCCCTCGTGGGTGAGGGGCGGGGACACAGAGGTGATTGACAGGAGGGAGGGTGGGGACACAGATTTTACAAAACTGTCAATTCTGTGTATCCATTTCCGGATCCTGTGTGTTTTGTCAGTGACTGAGGTATGGGCAGTTTGTTTCCCATAGGCTGGTTTTGTCAATAAGAAGACAAGATCAAACTGGATCAGACCTGATCAAAGTGGATCAAACTGGATCAGACCAGTATAGACTGCTTCAAAACCGGATCAAACTGGATCAGATTGGATCAAACAGGTTCAATCTGGGTCAAACCAGTGTAGACTAGTTCAAAAGTGGATCAAAATGGATCAGACCGGATCAAACTGGATCGAACCAGTGTAGACTGGTTCAAAACCGGATCAAACTAGATCAGACCGAATCAAAAAGGTTCAAACTGGTTCGAATGATTGTGTCTTACTACCACAGAACTCTAGAAATAAATTGAATGGCATTTTCTACAGCTCTTCAAAGAGCTTGAAGACTATTTATACAAAATATAAACTATGTATCTAAAGAACCTCATTCGTCTAACTATAAATATGACCGACATGGATGACTGTTGATCTATAACTCTTAATCCCTATCTAAGAATGAATAAATAAATAAATAGTAAATATATATATTACAGTATTATATTAAAGAATATACAACTGTGCCATCAATGCGAACAATTACCTCCAAATGTAACCAATGGATATCAATACATAAACAATATATAAGTATCTTAGTCATAGGTAGAAATGTACACTGTAATATGATATCCATATATCAACACAATATATATCAGTGCACAAAGATGTTTTAAACATAGGTATTAGCATGCATGCATACAATATTCAACATAATTTAACTTTGTATCCATATTCAAAAATCTATACCAATGTAATTATCTATAAACAATAACTCACCAATACCGTTATTACCTATCCAAATTTCCATCTTTTTTTTTCAAAAAGATCCCTGAGCTTATAAAATTCCTCTCGCAACCCTCAACTGTATATTAATTATAAGCAACCCCTAAGGATCCCGTGATAGTAAAAAAATCATGGTTAAATTTCAGCATCAATGTCCTTTAAAATTGCAAATGGTCTCTGAGTATTGTGTTGAGGTCTGCCAAAATATAGGCTTCTTATTTCCTAATTCAATTTCTGACTTATCCTCCCAATTTTACACCTGAATGCTGAGGTTTCCGATTTCTGCCATTCACAGATGAAGTGTTATTTCTAGAAATACCTTGGCTTTGATTCCTTTTTAGGTGTCCAAATTTACCACGATTAAAACATTTGGTAGGTTTATGTCCCCTCATCGCTTTAGAAATTGCTAATCCTATCCAAGATTCATCATCGTAATTCGAGGTCCTAAAAATTAAAAATAATTTCCTCAATCATTTCAAAGTTTTGTATCATTGCCTTTCTTAAATCCTGAATCTCCTTACCTGCAATGTGTCTCTAGGGATTCCAGTAAGGTATCAATTTTTTGTTCCCCATTCTGCACCTGTGAGTCCAAGGTCTCCATGTTTCCTTTGAAAGAGAATATATCGGGGCTGGAGAGATGGCTCAGAAGTTAAGAGCATTGCCTGCTCTTCCAAAGGTCCTGAGTTTGAGTCCCGGCCACCCCATTCACAACCATCTGTAGTGAGGTCTGGTGCCCTCTTCTGGCCTGCAGGCATACACACAGAATATTGTATACATAATAAATAAATATAAAAATTAGAATATTGCATACATAATAAATGAATATAAAAATTAGAATAGTGTATACATAATAAATAAATAAACATAAAAAGTAGAATATTGTATACTTAATAAATAAATAAATATTAACAAAATAAAGATAATACAGCCTCCTTGAATTGCCCCTGGATACCATGTAAGTTACCATCCTGGAAGTCTATCCTGTCCGTTTCCTTGTCAAAACTCGGCAATAACTTCTCAAAGTCATATTCAACAGCGTGCGACCTTTCAGGTAAATTCCTAGTACCATTATCTTAAAAAGTCAATTTGGGCTATCATGGAATCTGTGCTATCTATTGATGCCACATACTTCCACAATGAAAAAGAAACCTGCCGTTTCCCTGTCAGCCAGCAGAGGGCGCTGTTTCTGAGTTGCCACTGGAACCCTGACAAATCCTGTTTTAAAATAAATATGCTCTGTTATTTGATGGAATACTGGTTAAAAAACGAGTCAATTGAGAGGTCACAGAGAGAAAATCCATAGGCCGGGCACTGAGCACAGGAAGTCAGAGAGTTTCTAGTGGCCAATAGACAAGGCAGCCTGGCCTCCCTCCCTCCCTCCCTCAGTCGTGGCCTGTGCCTTGTGCGAGGAGCCAGCAGTTTGTTTGAAATTATCATGCCGCAGCTTTTCTTGCCAGGAATTTCTAGGAATAATATCTCCTCTGGGAATCACAAAGATAGGAGACTTCGGCCTTCAAGGGTCAGAGGTAGGTCTGTGATTTCAAGGTTTGGCAGCGCACGCCTTTAATCCCCATGCCTGGGACGCATAGCCTGGCAGATCTCTGAGTTCTAGGGATGGTGGCACACAATTTTATTTATTTATTTATTTATTTAAAATATTTATTTTATTTTATTTCTTTATTTTAACTATTTATTGAGTTATTTATTTCCAGTATTTATTTTAAATATTTATTTATTATGTATACACTATTCTGTCTGTGTGTACGCCTGCAGGCCAGCAGAGGGTGCCAGACCCCATGACAGATGGCTGTGAGCCACCATGGGGTGGCCGGGACTCGAACTCAGGACCCCAGGAAGAGCAGGCAACGCTCTAACCACTAAGCCATCTCTCCAGCACCAAGAAAAATTTTTAAAATGATTTACAGTGTGTAAAAAATAGGGGCAGGCTAAAATGGGCAGTTCTTAAAGTGAAAAATCAAAAAAAAGAGGAAGGGAGTTGCTGGGTGTGGTAGTACACACCTTTAATCCCAGTGCCTAGAGGGCAGAGACAGAAGGATCTCCGTGAGTTAATTAAAATTAAATTAAAATCAAGATACACAGAGAATCTGGATACTCTATGCTATCATGCTATGTTTTCATTGTTTGAGTAGTGATAAGTAGCAACCGCGGCAAAAGGATATTTGTGCTAAATTAATTCAAGATAAATATTTTTAAAAGACCTTGAATGAAATTCAAAAGGAATGTTGCTCTGGAGAAGAGATTTTGCTTCTGAAAACGAGAGGCTGTGGGTTCATCCTGAGTTTCAAAGAAATAACTCTGAATTTTCTTTGGGTCCTTAAAAGATTCTCAGTGCCCCCAACCAGTGGGATTAATCCAGGAATACTACGCACATATTCCCAAAAAAATGCAGTATGGGTATTTTCCCTTGTTTATCAAAAAAAAAAGAAAGAAAAGATTTTTTTTGGTTTTTTTATATAAAGTTAAATATTGTTTTCTCAAGGTCTGTAAAAAAAATTCTCTTTCGTTTTAATGGGTGATGTATCGAATTTATAGATTGATGTTTCTATCGCTCCCATATTTACTTTGTGGATCCAATTCATCCAAGAGCATGGGAGATCTTTCAATATTTTTGGGTCCTTTTCAGTTTTTCTTCAAAGCCTTAAAGTATTGGCACATGGACCTTTCATTATTGGTTATTCTAAAATCAAGATACTTTATGCTATTTGTCACTGTTGTGAAATATGAGGTTTCTCTTATTTCCCCCTCTGCTTCTCTATGCTTTGTGTATAGAAGAGGTATTTATTTTTTATTTTTATTTATTTTTTTAAAAAAATTAATTTATTATGTATACAATATTCTAATTTTTATATTTATTTATTCATCATGTATACAACATTCTAATTCTTATATTTATCTATTTATTCATTATGTATACAATATTTTGCTTCTCTTTCTATTTTTATATTTATTTATTATGTATACAATATTCTAATTTTTATATTTATTTATTATGTATACAATATTCTGCCTGTGTGTATGCCTGCAGGCCAGCAGAGGACACCAGACCTCATGACAGACGGTTGTGAGCCACCATGGGGTTGCCGGGACTCGAACTCAGGACCTTTGGAAGAGCAGGCCGTGCTCTAACCACTGAGCAACCTCTCCAGCCTCTCCCCCCTTTTTATTTATTTTTTCATTTTTCGAGACAGGGTTTCTCTGTAGCTTTGGGTTCCTGTCCTGAAGCTCGCTCTTGTAGACCAGGCTGGCCTCGAACTCACAGAGATCCACCTGCCTCTGCAAAATTTTTTTTGTGGCATATTAAATGCACTTTGTTGCCAGGTATGTGGTCAATTTTGGAGAATTTTCTCGAGATGCTGAGCGGGTATATTCTTTACTATTTGGGTTGAATGTTCTACAGATGTCTGTTAAGTCCATTTATTTCATTATCTCCATTATTCCTCTTATTTCTCTGTTTGGTTTGAGGCATACATTGATTTCTAGTGATGTGGGTGCTTTTATATTACTGAAATTTATATTTGGAATTCATACTTCATCCTGATGAAATATTCCTGCCATGAGTACAAAGTTTCCATCTTATTCTCTTTTGATTGCTTTAAACAAATTAAGTTTGAAGTCATTTTTGTTATATATTACTAATTAGTATTAAACCTTTTTTCTTAGCTGCTCTTATTATTTTTTCTTAATACTGTATCTTTTTTGTTTTGATTATTATGTGGTGAGGCTTTTTTTCAGTCTATTTGGTGTTCTGTATTTTTCTTTTACCTTAATAGTAATATTATTTTTTCTGTTGGGAAACATTTATTCTATAATTTTGTTTAATCCATTTCCTCCATTTCATTTTTCAAGTCTTCAACTCTTTCCATTACTGGTTTGATTGCTATTTCTTGGCTTACTTTCCCAGGGTATCTTTGATGGATTTCTCATCTCTTCAGAGTTGTTGTTATTCTTCTCATGCATTTATTTAAAGTTGTTTTTCACATTGTGTCTTTTGGTCCCTGTCTCCTTTATAATTTTACGTTTAAAGTCTATTTCTTCTACTTCCTCCGGATTAGGGTGTTCAAATTCTCCTGTTGTATATTCCCTGGGTTCTCATGCTATCACGCTGTCTTTCACATTTTTGGAGGTGTTTGTGGATTTTTTTCTTTTTCTGCCTTCTTTTATTTCTCTTAGCTCTGGAGTCTCCTTTATCCACTCCACCCTGGAGTAGGCTGTGGTGGTGGTAAAATTTTAAAATTAAAAAAAAAAAACGAATTTTACCTCAACATCCGCAGAGGGATAGGAGCCCTCAGTGTGTTGTCATAGGAGCGGCGGGGCTGCCTCCTGCCCACCCGGCTAGCTTTCCACCCGAAATAATTACACAGAAACTGCATTCTTTTAAAAAACACTGCCTGGCCCGTTAGTTTCAGCCTCTTAACCCATTTCTTCCTTTTTTTTAAAAAAAATATTTATTTATTATGTATATAATATTCTAATTCTTTTTATATTTATTATGTGTGCAATATTCTAATTTTTATATTTATTTATTATGTATACAATATTCTAATTTTTACATTTATTTATTATGTATACAATATTCTGCCTGTGTGTATGCCTGCAGGCCAGCAGAGGGCACCAGACCTCATTGCAGATGGTTGTGAGCCACCATGAGGTGGCCGGGACTCGAACTCAGGACCTCTTAGAAGAGCAGGCCGTGCTCTAACCACTGAGCCATCTCTCCAGCCCCCTCCCCTTTCATTTTGTATTAATGGAGTTTTTATTTCCTCACTTTGAGGCAGACTTGTTGGCAATCCCAAATCATAAGAATGAGAATATAAAAATGTAAGTTCCAGAAATGGAAACGTAGAATTAAAGAAAAATATGATTTTAACCATAGGAGAATGAGAGCGGACTGTTAGACAGATGCTGGAACTTTACAAGGGAAGACAATATTCAGATTAATGGAGATGCGTTAATATATGATTTAGCCATAAATACGCTTAAGCTGTTGTCCAATGAGTATTCCAGGTAATGTGGTTTCTGATTTATTATTTAATTATTTAGATCTGAGCATCCGGGAATATTCCAAGTAATGTGGTTTCTGTTTTATTATTTAATTATTTAGGTCTGAGCATCTGGGAATATTCCAAGTAATGTGGTTTCTGATTTATTATTTAATTATTTAGGTCTGAGAATCCGGGAATATTTCAAGTAATGTGGTTTCTGTTTTATATTTATTTATTTAATATGTATACAGTATTCTAATTTTGATATTGATTTAGAATGTACACAAGATTCTAATTTTCATATTTATTTATTATGCATAAAATATTCTACTTTTTATATTTATTATGCACACAATATTCTAATTTATATATTTGTTATGCACACAATATTCTAATTTTTATATTTAATATGTATACAATATTCTAATTTTATGTTTATTAATTATGTATAAAATATTCTAATTTTTACATTTATTTATTATGTATACGATATTCTAATTTTTACATTTATTTATTATGTATACAATATTCTATTTTATATTTACTTATTATGTATACAGTATTCTGTCTGCGTGTATGCCCTCACGCCAGCAGAGGGCGCCAGACCCCATCACAGATGGTTGTGAGCCACCATGGGGTGGCAGGGACTCGAACCCAGGACCTCTGGGAGAGCAGGCCGTGCTCTTAACCTCTGAGCCATCTCTTCAGCACCTAGAAAAATTTTTAAATGATTTACAATGTGTTAAAAATATGGGCAGGCTAAAAGTTGGAGTTCTTAAAGTAAAAATCGAAAAATAAGGAATAAAGAGAGTTGCTGGGTGTGGTAGCACACGCCTTTAATCCCAGTGCCTGGAGGGCAGAGACAGACAGATCTCCGTGAGTCAATTAAAATTAAATTAAAATCAAGTACAAAAATACAGATACACGGAGAATCGTGACACTCTATGCTATCATGTTATCTTTTCATGGTTTGAGTCGTGAGGAGTGGCAACGGCGGCGAGAAAGGATATTTGTTTATTAATGAATTACTTAATTCAAGATAAATATTTTTGAAATACCTCGAATGAAATTCAAAAGCAATGTTACTCTGGAGAAGAGAATTTGCTTCTGAAAACGAGAGGCTGAGGGTTCATCCTGTTTTTCAAAGGAAATAATCCTAAATTTTCTTCGGGTCCCTATAAGATGATCCGTGCCCCAAACCAGTAGGAATTATCCAGGAATACCAGGCACACATTTCCCCCCAAAAAATTCACTGTGCGTATTTTCCCCTGTTTTTCAAAAAAAAAAAGACATTTTTTGGTTTTTTTTTTATAAAGTTGAATATTGTTGTTTCCTCAAGGTCTGTAAAAATTTATTTTACGTTTTCACGGGTAATGTATCAAATTTATAGATCGCCATTGCTGTAGCTCCCATATTTGTTGATCCTACTCCTACAAGACCTTGGGAGATTTTTCAATATTTTTGGGTCCTTTTCAGGTTTTCTTCAAAGCCTTAAAGTCTTATCAAATGGATTTTTCATTATCAGTTATGGTGACCCCAAGTTACTTTATGCTGTTTGTCGCTGTTGTGAAATACAAAGTTTCTCTTGTTTCTCCCTCTGCTTCTCTATCCTTTGTGTATAGAAGAGGTGTTTATTTTTTATTTTTATTTATTTTTAAAAAATATTTATTTATTTATGATGTACACAATATCCTAATTTTTATATTTATTTATTTATTAAGTGTACAATATTCTAATTTTCCTGGTGGGAAGCAGATGCGGCACCGCGGGGACACAGAGCTCAGCCCTCTCCCCCTCCTCCCCCCCGCCTGCACTGATTGAATACAAACGATCTATTTATTATTCAACATAATTAATCGTCCATGATATTAACTAGTATTAAATATGAATCTAATTAACATCGATGAAATAGGCGGATGATTGAATATAGATGCAGAGCAGTTGGGGGGGCTGTAAGGGGGGGAAATTGGCAGGCACAGGGAATCATGGGAGATGTAGTCCCGCGGAGCACCGGGCAGGCAGGAAGGAAGGAGCCCGGCCTTTGAGGCCAGAGACATCCTGCTGGACCGAGTCCATCCCTGACTACAGTCAAAATAGACGCCCCAGGGAATCATGGGAAATAGCAGCGGGCAGGCAGGAAGGAAGGAGCCCAGCCTTTGAGGCCAGGGACATCCTGTTGGACCGAGTCCATCGCTGACTACAGGCAACATGGTCGTCACGGGGAATCATGCGAGACGTAGTCCCGCACAGCAGCGGGCAGGCAGGACCCCGGCCTTTGAGGCCAGGGACATCCTGCTGGACCGAGTCCATCGCTGACTACAGGCAACATGGTCGTCACGGGGAATCATGGGAGATGTAGTCCTGCGGAGTAGTAGAGTTGCTCCCCACACCCCGCCCCACCCCTAGCCACGCCCTAACCTTAGGACTAACCCAAACCCTAACCAAGCCCCAATCACAGCACCGCCCACCCCTTAGCAATGCCGCACCCCTGGCCCCGCTTCAGCCCTAGCCATGCCACACACCCGGCTCCGCCCCAACGCCTAGCCACGCCCACTTTTAGCACCGCCCACCCCATAGCTCTACCGCACCCCTGGCCCTGCCCCAAACCCTGGCCATGTCCACCCCTAGCAATGCTGCACCCCTGGCCTGCCCCAAACCCAAGCCAGGCCAACTCCTAGCACTGCGCACCCCTGGCCAGCTCCCAACCCCAGCCACGCCCACTCCTAGCCCCGACCACCCCTAGCCCCGCCCACTCCTAGCAGTCTTTTATTTCATCGATATTGAAATAGAAATATAATAATCCCTGCTGGGCCTCTACCTGCCCAGCAGGAACATCCTGCCTGACCGAGTTCATCCCTGACTACAGTCAAAATAGACGCCCTGGGGAATCATGGGAGACAGCAGCGGGCAGGCAGGAAGGAAGGAGCCCAGCCTTTGAGGCCAGGGACATCCTGCTGGACCGAGTCCATCGCTGACTACAGGCAACATGGTCGTCACGGGGAATCATGGGAGACGTAGTCCCGCACAGCAGCGGGCAGGCAGGAAGGGAGGAGCCCAGCCTTTGAGGCCAGGGACATCCTGCTGGACCAAGTCCATCGCTGACTACAGGCAACATGGTCGTCACGGGGAATCATGGGAGATGTAGTCCCGAGGAGCAGTGGAGTTGCTCCCCACACCCCGCCCCACCCCTAGCCACGCCCTAACCTTAGGCCTAACCCAAACCCTAACCAAGCCCCAATCACAGCACCGCCCACCCCTTAGCAATGCCGCACCCATGGCCCTGCCCCCAACCCTAGCCACGCCCACTCCTAGCACCGCCCACACCTAGCAATGCCTCACACATGGCCCGCCCCAAAACCAAGCCAGGCCAACTCCTAGCACTGCGCACCCCTGGCCAGCTCCCAACCCCAGTCACGCCCACTCCTAGCACCGCCCACCCCTGGCCATACCACCACCCCTAGCCCCGCCAACTCCTAGCAGTCTTTTATTTCATCGATATTGAAATAGAAATATAATAATCCCTGCTGGGCCTATACCTGCTCGTTGACAACGTCTCCGTTTACCTTTCATAATTAATCCAGAGATCTTTTCTCCATGAGTTTTCATTTCTTTGATCCAGTTTGAACCAGTTTGATCAGGTCTGATCAGGCTTGATCCGGTTTTGAACCTGTCTACACTGGTTTGATCCAGTTTGATCCAGGTGGATCCGGTCTGATCCAGTTTTTTTTTACTTGGTTTTTGTCTTAAGAAGAGTCATTCTAAAATAGCATCTTCCCTCTGGATTAAATTAAATTTAAAATTAAAAATGAAAATTATTAAAATTAAAATTCCTGTAGGAGAAATTCAGGAAAGCAATACGAATAGAAGACCACGAAGATTTGGATCCACCCTATTTACATGTTTTTCCTGTAATTTTTTCCTAAACCGTCTTCATTTCCCTTTCCGCTTCTGCTGTTAACTCTCTGGGACTCTGCAAATCTTTGTCCCTATTTGAATTTTTGATTAAATGAATATTTTTGGAAATCGTTAAGCGTCCCTACCCTGTCTCTCTTAATTTTTTCCCTTCTGTGCCCCTAATTTCTTTAAACCCATTCTGTCACCCGGGTAGTGAATGGATTAATTAATTTCATTAATTAATTTTAGGAGCCTTTTGGGATCCCCATCTAGGCAAAAAATATCTTTGCTGACTCAAACAATCTTTCTAAAGTAAAATCTACAAACTCTAGCACTCGGGTTCACGTGGCAATAAAGTTTTGTGAGAAATAAAGAAAACCTGTTTGGCGTATTTTTTTTCCGTCATCATTATTATTTTTTTTATTATGAAATAAATATTAAAACTTTTTTTTGAGTCAAATAGCAAAATGCAATCCGTAGAATGGTATTTTATAGATTTATGGAATCGCTTGCGTGTGATTTCCAAGGCTTCATTTACAACGTATCGACTCATGCTCGTGCGGTTGAGCGTTCCCAGTGGGAGTGCAGTCGACTTTTATCTCCCAGTTTGCTGAGCGTTAATATATGTAGGCAATGGGAAGGCAAATTTTTCTCCATCCTTTTCTTTTTTTAAATATTTATCTATTTGTACACAATATTCTAATTTTGTATTTATTTATTATGGGGACAATATTCTAATTTTATATTTATTTATTATGCACACAATATTCTAATTGTATATTTATTTATTATCTATACAATATTGTAATTTTTACATTTATTTATTATGCATACAATATTCTACTATTTATATGTATCTATTATGTATACAATATTCTAATTTTCATATTTATTTATTATGCATACAATATTCTACTTTTTATATTTATTATGCACACAATATTCTAATTTATATATTTGTTATGCACACAATATTCTAATTTTTATATTTATTATGTATACAATATTGTAATCTTTATATTTATTTAAAATGTATACAATATTCTAATTTTATGTTTATTAATTATGTATAAAATATTCTAATTTTTACATTTATTTATTATGTATACAATATTCTAATTTTTACATTTATTTATTATGTATACAATATTCTAATTTTATATTTACTTATTATGTATATAGTATTCTGTCTGCGTGTATGCCCTCACGCCAGCAGAGTGCGCCAGACCCCATCACAGATGGTTGTGAGCCACCATGGGGTGGCAGGGACTCGAACCCAGGACCTCTGGGAGAGCAGGCCGTGCTCTTAACCTCTGAGCCAATTCTTCAGCACCAAGAAAAGTTTTAAAATGATTTACAATGTGTTAAAAATATGGGCAGGCTAAAAGTTGGAGTTCTTAAAGTAAAAATCGAAAAATAAGGAATAAAGAGAGTTGCTGGGTGTGGTAGCACACGCCTTTAATCCCAGTGCCTGGAGGGCAGAGACAGACAGATCTCCGTGAGTCAATTAAAATTAAATTAAAATCAAGTACAAAAATACAGATACACAGAGAATCGTGACACTCTATGCTATCATGTTATCTTTTCATGGTTTGAGTCGTGAGGAGTGGCAACCGTGGCGAGAAAGGATATTTGTTTATTAATGAATTACTTAATTCAAGATAAATATTTTTGAAATACCTCGAATGAAATTCAAAAGCAATGTTACTCTGGAGAAGAGAATTTGCTTCTGAAAACGAGAGGCTGAGGGTTCATCCTGTTTTTCAAAGGAAATAATCCTAAATTTTCTTCGGGTCCCTATAAGATGATCCGTGCCCCAAACCAGTAGGAATTATCCAGGAATACCAGGCACACATTTCCCCCCAAAAAATTCACTGTGCGTATTTTCCCCTGTTTTTCAAAAAAAAAAAGACATTTTTTGGTTTTTTTTTTTATAAAGTTGAATATTGTTGTTTCCTCAAGGTCTGTAAAAATTTATTTTACGTTTTCACGGGTAATGTATCAAATTTATAGATCGCCATTGCTGTAGCTCCCATATTTGTTGATCCTACTCCTACAAGACCTTGGGAGATTTTTCAATATTTTTGGGTCCTTTTCAGGTTTTCTTCAAAGCCTTAAAGTCTTATCAAATGGATTTTTCATTATCAGTTATGGTGACCCCAAGTTACTTTATGCTGTTTGTCGCTGTTGTGAAATACAAAGTTTCTCTTGTTTCTCCCTCTGCTTCTCTATCCTTTGTGTATAGAAGAGGTGTTTATTTTTTATTTTTATTTATTTTTAAAAAATATTTATTTATTTATGATGTACACAATATCCTAATTTTTATATTTATTTATTTATTATGTGTACAATATTCTAATTTTCCTGGTGGGAAGCAGATGCGGCACCGCGGGGACACAGAGCTCAGCCCTCTCCCCCTCCTCCCCCCCCGCCTGCACTGATTGAATACAAACGATCTATTTATTATTCAACATAATTAATCGTCCATGATATTAACTAGTATTAAATATGAATCTAATTAACATCGATGAAATAGGCGGATGATTGAATATAGATGCAGAGCAGTTGGGGGGGCTGTAAGGGGGGGAAATTGGCAGGCACAGGGAATCATGGGAGATGTAGTCCCGCGGAGCACCGGGCAGGCAGGCAGGAAGGAGCCCGGCCTTTGAGGCCAGGGACATCCTGCTGGACCGAGTCCATCGCTGACTACAGGCAACATGGTCGTTACGGGGAATCATGGGAGACGTAGTCCCGCACAGCAGCAGGCAGGCAGGAAGGAAGGAGCCCGGCCTTTGAGGCCAGGGACATCCTGTTGGACCAAGTCCTGCGCTGACTACAGGCAACATGGTCGTCACGGGGAATCATGGGAGATGTAGTCCCGAGGAGCAGTGGAGTTGCTCCCCACACCCCGCCCCACCCCTAGCCACGCCCTAACCCTAGGACTAACCCAAACCCTAACCAAGCCCCAATCACAGCACCGCCAACCCCATAGAAATGCCGCACCCCTGGCCCCGCTCCCAACCCTAGCCACGCCCACTCCTAGTACCGCCCACCCCTAGCAATGCCTCCCCTCTGGCCCCGCTTCAGCCCTAGCCACGCCCCACTCCTAGTATCGCCCACCCCATGGCCATGCCACACCCCAGCTCCGCCCCAACTCCTAGCCACGCCCACTCCTAGCACCGCCCATCCCTGGCCCACTCCCAACCCTAGCCACGCCCGTTCCTAGGACCGCCCACCCCTGGCCCCACCCGAACCAAGCCACGCCCTCTTGTGGTCCGGACCACAAACCCCAGCCACGCCCACTCCTAGCCCCGTCCACCCTAGCCCCGCCCACTCCTAGCAGTCTTTTATTTCATCAATATTGAAATAGAAATATAATAATCCCTGCTGGGCCTCTATTTGCTCGTTGACAAAGTCTCTGTTTACCTTTCATAATTAATCCAGAGATCTTTTCTCCATGAGTTTTCATTCTTTGATCCAGTTTGAACCAGTTTGATCAGGTCTGATCAGGCTTGATCCGGTTTTGAACCTGTCTACACTGGTTTGATCCAGTTTGATCCGGTCTGATCCAGTTTTTTTTTTACTTGATTTGTGTCTTAAGAAGAGTCATTCTAGCCGGACAGTGGTGGTGCACGCCTTTAATCCCAGCACTTGGGAGGCAGAGACAGGCGGATCTCTGTGAGTTCGAGACCAGCCTGGTCTACAAGAGCTAGTTCCAGGACAGGCTCCAAAACCACAGAGAAACCCTGTCTCGAAAAACCAAAAAAAAAAAAAAAGAAGAGTCATTCTAAAATAGCATCTTCCCTCTGGATTAAATTAAATTTAAAATTAAAAATGAAAACTATTAATATTAAAATTCCTGTAGGAGAAATTCAGGAAAGCAATATGAATAGAAGACCACGAAGATTTGGATCCACCCTATTTACATGTTTTTCCTGTAATTTTTTCCTAAACCGTCTTCATTTCCCTTTCCGCTTCTGCTGTTAACTCTCTGGGACTCTGCAAATCTTTGTCACTATTTCAATTTTTGTTTAAATGAATATTTTTGGAAATGGTTAAGCGTCCCTACCTTGTCTCTCTTAATTTTTTCCCTTCTGTGCCCCTAATTTCTTTAAACCCATTCTGTCACCCGGGTAGTGAATGGATTAATTAATTTCATTAATTAATTTCAGGAGCCGTTTGGGATCCCCATCTAGGCAAAAAATATCTTTGCTGACTCAAACAATCTTTCTAAAGTAAAATCTACAAACTCTAGCACTTGGGTTCACGTGGCAATAAAGTTTTGTGAGAAATAAAGAAAACCTGTTTGGCGTATATTTTTCCGTCATCATTATTATTTTTTTATTATGAAATAAATATTAAAACATTTTTTTTGAGTCAAATAGCAAAATGCAATCCGTGGAATGGTATTTTATAGATTTATGGAATCGCTTGCGTGTGATTTCCAAGGGTTCATTTACAACGTATCGACCCATGCTCGTGCGGTTGAGCATTCCCAGTGGGAGTGCAGTCGACTTTTATCTCCCAGTTTGCTGAGCGTTAATATATGTAGGCAATGGGAAGGCAAATTTTTCTCCATCCTTTTCTTTTTTTTAAATATTTATTTATTTTTATTTATTTATTTTTTTTAAATTTTATTTATTTATTATGTATACAATACTCTGTGTGTGTGTGTGTGTGTGTGTATGTGTGCAGGCCAGAAGAGGGCACCAAACCTCATTACAGATGGTTGTGAGCCACCATGTGGTTGCTGGGAATTGAACTCATGACCTTTGGAAGAGCAGGCAATGCTCTTAACCACTGAGCCATCTCTCCAGCCCTCTAATTTTTATATTTATTTATTTAATATGTATACAATATTCTAATTTTGATATTGATTTAGAATGTACACAAGATTCTAATTTTTATATTTTTTTATTATGCATACAATATTCTACTTTTTATATTTATTATGCATACAATATTCTAATTTATATATTTGTTATGCACACAATATTCTAATTTTTATATTTATTATCTATACTATATTCTAATCTTTATATTTATTTATTTAATACATATACAATATTCCAAATTTTATATTTATTTATTTAATATGTATACAATATTCTAATTTTATGTTTATTTATTATGTATAAAATATTCTAATTTTTACATTTATTTATTATGTATACAATATTCTAATTTTATATTTACTTATTATGTATACAGTATTCTGTCTGCATGTATGCCCTCACGCCAGCAGAGGGCACCAGACCCCATCACAGATGGTTGTGAGCCACCATGGGGTGGCCGGGACTCGAACCCGGGACCTCGGGGAGAGCAGGCCGTGCTCTTAACCTCTGAGCCATCTCTCCAGCACCAAGAAAAATTTTAAAATGATTTACAGTGTGTTAAAAATATGGGCAGGCTAAAAGGTGAAGTTATTATAACCCCTTTTTATTCTCTTTCAAACCCGTTTAGACCTTATCAAACCAGATTAAACCAGATTAGACCGGTTAAAACCGGTGCAAGTAGATCATACCAGATCAAACCAGTTTAGACCAGTGCAAAATCGGATCAAACTGGTTCAATCTAGACAATACTGGTTTAGACCGTCTCAAAGAGGATCAAACCTGGTTCAAAGCGGTTTATAACGGTTCCGGACAAGATCATCCTGGTTTGAACCAAAACAAACAGATTTAGACCGACTCAAACTGGATCAAACCAGATTAGTTCAGTTAAAACAAAACCAAACTGGATGAGACTGGATCAAACTAGATCACACCCATGTCGACTGGTTCAAAACTGTATCAATTTGGATCACACCAGACCAAACTGGATCAAACCAGTGCAGACTGGTTCAGAACTGGTTCAAACTAGTTCAAAGCAGATTGAGCCTGCATAATCTGGATTAGATTGTTACAGGTCCGCCAAACCGAATCAACCCAGTTTAGACCAGTTTAAACCGGTTTTGGTCAGCTCAAAACACATCAAACCAGCTTAGCCAGAATCAAACCGCATGAAATTCGATAAGACCAGATCAAATTGGATCAAACTGGATCAGACCGGATCAAACAGCTTCATACCTAATTAAACCGGTTTAGACCATTGTAAAATAGGATGAAACTGGTTCAATCCGGATAAAACATTTTCAGTCCATTTCAAACCCGTTTAGACCATCTCAAACCAGATTAAACCAGTTTAGACCGGTTCATACCAGATCAAGTAGATCATACTGGACCAAACTGATTCATACCGGATCAAACCGGTTTAGACCATTCCAAAATCGGATCAAACTGGTTCAATCTAGACAATACTCGTTTAGACCATCTCAAACCGGATCAAACCTGGTTCAAACTGGATCAAACCAGTTCAGTATAGTTAAAACAGGATCAAACTGGATCAGACCGGATCAAATTGGATCACACCAGCGTCAACTGGTTCAAAACTGTATCAATTTGGATCACAGCAGATCAAACTGGATCAAACCAGTGTAGACTGGTTCAGAACTGGATCAAATTGGTTCAAAGCGGATTGAACCTGCATAATCTGGTTTAGATTTTTGCAGGTCTGCCAAACCGAATCAAGCCAGTTTAAATGGGTTTTAACCGGTTTTGGACAGCGCAAAAGGGATCAAACCCGCTTAGCCAGGATCAAACAGCATCAAACTGGATAAAACCAGATCAAACTGGTTCAAACTTGATCATACCAGTGTAGACTGGTTCTAACTGGATCCAACTGGATCAGATCGGATCATAGGGGTTCATAACGGATTAAACCGGTTTAGACCAGTCCAAAATAGGATGAAACTGGTTCAATCCACATAAAACCGGTTTAGACCGGTTCCAACCGGATCAAGGAGATCATACCGGATCAAACTGATTCATACCGCATCAAACCAGGTAAGACCAGTCCAAACCCAGATCAAAGTGGTTTAATCTAGACAATACTGGTTTAGACCGTCTCAAACTAGATCAAACATGGTTCAAAGCAGTTTACAACCGTTCCAAGCAAGATCAACCTGGTTTGAACCAAATCAAACTGATTTAGGCTGGCTCAAACTGGATCATCCAACTTAGTTCAGTTAAAACAGGATCAAGCTATATCAGATCAGATCAATTTGGATCACACCAGACCAAACTGGATCAAACCAGTGAGACTGGTTCAGAACTGGATCAAACTGGTTCAAAGCGGATTGAACCTGTATAATCTGGATTAGATTGTTACAGGTCCGCCATACCGAATCAAACCAGTTTAGACCAGTTTAATCCGGTTTTGGGGAGCTCAAAACACATCAAACCAGCTTAGCCAGGATCAAACCGGATCAAACTGGATAAGACCAGATCAAACTGGTTCAAACTGGATCATATCAGTGTAGACTGGTTCAAAACTGGATCCAACTGGATCAGACCGGATCAAACAGGTTCATACCATATTAAACTGTTTTAGACCAGTGTAAGCTAGGATGAAACTGGTTCAATTCAGATAAAACCGGTTTTGACCGGTTCAAACCGATGTAGACAGACTCAAACCAGATCAAACAAGTTTAGAGCAGTTAAAACCGTATCAAATAGATCATACCGGATCAAACTGTTTCATATCCGATCAAAGAGGTTCACATCAGTCCAAAATCGGATCAAACTGGTTCATTCTAGACAATACTGGTTTAGACCATCTCAAACCGGATCAAACCTGGTTCAAAGCGGTTTACAACGATTCCAGACAAGATGAAGCTGGTTTGAACCAAATCAAACCGATTTAGGCCGGCTCAAACTGGATCAAACCAGCTCAGTTCAGTTAAAACAGGAACAAACTGAATCAGACCAGATCAAAATGGATCACACCAGTGTCGACCGGTTCAAAACTGTTTCAATTTGGATCACAGCAGATCAAACTGGATGAAACCAGTGTAGACTGGTTCAGAACTGGATCAAACTGGTTCAAAGCAGATTGAGCCTGCATAATCTGGATTAGATTGTTACAGGTCCGCCAAACCAGATCAAACCAGTTTAGACCCGTTTAAACCGGTTTTGGCCAGCTCAAAACGCATCAAATCAGCTTAGCCAGGATCAAACCGAATCAAATTTGATAAGACCAGATCAAACTGGTTCAAACTGGATCATACCAGTGTAGACTGTTTTAAAACTGGATCAAACTGGTTCAGAACGGATCAAACTGGTCCATACCGGATTAAACCGGTTTAGACCAGTGCAAAATAGGATGAACCTGGTTCAATCCAGATAAAACTGGTTTATACCGGTTCAAACTGGTTGAGACTGTCTCAAACCAGATCAAACCAGTTTAGACAGGCTTAAATTGGATCAAGTAGATCATACCAGATCAAACTGATTCATACTGGATCAAACTGGTTAAGACCAGTCTAAAATCGGATCAAACTGGTTCAATCTAGACAATACTGTTTTAGACCATCTCAAACCAGATCAAACCTGGTTCAAAGCGGTTTACAACGGTTCCAAACTAGATCAACCTGGTTTGAACCAAATCAAACCGATTTAGGCCGGCTCAAACTGGATCAAACCAGCTCAGTTCAGTTAAAACAGGATCAAACTGTATCAGACCGGATCAAACTGGATCACACCATTGTCAACTGGTTCAAAACTGTATGAAATTGGATCACACCAGATCAAACTGGATCAAACCAGTGTAGACTGGTTCAGAACTGGATCAAACTGGTTCAATGTGGATTGAACCTGCATAATCTGGATTAGATTGTTACTGGTCCGCCAATCCTAATCAAACCAGTTTAGACCGGTTTAAACCGGTTTTGGCCAGCTCAAAACACATCAAACCAGCTTAGCCAGGATCAAACTGGATCAAATTCGATGAGACCAGATCAAACTGGTTCAAACTGGATCATACCAGTGTAGCAGTGGATTTGCTCCCCACAACCTCTCCCACCCCTAGCCACGCCCTAACCCTAGGCCTAACCCAAACCCTAGCCACGCCCCAATCATAGCACCGCCCACCCCATAGCCATGCCAACCCTAGCCACGCCCACTCCTAGCAATGCTGCACCCGTGGCCCCACCCTAACTCAAGCCTCGCCTACGGCTAACATTGCCCACCCCCTAGAAACGCCGCTCCCTGGTCCCTCCCCAAACCCCATCCACGCCCACCCTTAGTACCGCCCACACCTGGCTTGCTCTCAAACCTAGCCACGCCCATTCCTAGGACCGCCCACCCCTGCCCTCGCCCTAATCCAGCCACGCCCTCTTGTGGCCCCGCCCACAAACTCTAGCCAAGCACACTCCTAGCACCGCCATTCCCTGGCCCCGCCCCCAACCCTAGCCCCGCCCACTCCTAGCAGTCTTTTATTTCATCGATATTGAAATATAAATATAATAATCCCTCCTGGGTCCCTACCTGCTCGTTGACGACGTCTCCGTTTACCTTTCATAATTAATCCAGAGATCTTTTCAACATGAGTTTTCATTCCTTTGATCCAGTTTGATCCGGTCTGATCAGGTTTGATCCAGTTTTGAACCTATCTACATTTGTTTGATCCAGTTTGACCCAGTTTTATCCGGTCTGATCTTTTTTGAAGCCGGTTTTGAACCTGTCTACATTTGTTTGATCCGGTTTGATCCAGATGCATCTGGTCTGATCCAGTTTTTTTTACTTGGTTTGTGTGTTAAGAAGATTCATTCTAAAATAGCATCTTCCCTCTGGATTAAATTAAATTTAAATTTAAAATTAAAAAAAATAAAATCCCCCTCTGTATCAAATTAAATTTAAATTTAAAAATTAAAATTATTAAAATTAAAATTCCCGTAGGAGAATTTCAGGAAAGCAAAATGAATAGAAGACCACGAAGATTTGGATCCACCCTATTTACATGTTTTTCCTGTAATTTTTTCCTGAACCATCGTCATTTCCCTTTCTGCTTCTGCTGTTAACTCTCTGGGACTCTGCAAATCTTTGTCGCTATTTAAATTTTTGTTTAAATGAATTTTTTTGGAAATCGTTAAGTGTCCCTACCCTGTCTCTCCTAATTTTTTCCCTTCTGTGCCCCTAATTTTCTTTAAATCCATTCTGTCACCCGGGTAATGAATGGATTAATTAATTTCAGGAGCCGTTTGGGATCCCCATCTAGGCAAAAAATATCTTTGCTGACTCAAACAATTTTTCTAAAGTAAAATCTACAAACTCTAGCTCTCGGGTTCACGCGGTAATAAAGTTTTGTGAGAAATAAAGAAAACCTGTTTGGCATATTTTTTCCGTCATCATTATTATTTTTTTATTATGAAATAAATATTAAAACATTAGATTTATGGAATCGCTTGCGTGTGATTTCCAAGGCTTCATTTACAATGTATCGACCCTTGCTAGTGCGGCTGAGCATTCCCAGTGGGAGTGCAGTCAACTTTTATCTCCCAGTTTGCTGAGCATGAATATGTGTAGGCACTGGGAAGGCAAATTTTTCTCCATCCTTTTCTCTTTTTTAAAATATTTATTTATTTATTCATTTGTTTGTTTGTTTATTTATTTATTATGTACACAATATTATAATTGTTTATTTATTTATTATGTACACAATATTCTAATTTTATATTTATTATGCATACAATATTCTAATCTTATATTTATTTATTATGTATACAATATTCTAATTTTATTTTTATTTAATATGTATACAATATTCTAATTTTGCATTTACTTTTATGTATACAATAGGATAGGGAACCTGAAATGACCGTATCCTATAGCAATACTGACGAATATGAATATCTTGCATATCATCATAGAACCTTCATCTGGTGATGGTTGGAGATAGAGACAGAGACCCACACTGGAGCACTGGACTGAGCTCCCAAAGTCCCAATGATCAGCAGAAGGAGGGAGAAGATGAGCAAGGAAGTCAGGCCCACGAGGGGTGCACCCACCCACTGAGACAGTGGAGCTGATCTACTGGGAGCTCACCAAGGCCAGCTGGACTGGGACTGAAAAAGCATGGGATAAGACCAGACTCTCTGAGCATGGCGAACAATGAGGGCTGATGAGAAACCAAGGACAATGGCACGGGGTTTTGAACCTACGTAATGTGCTGGCTTTGTGGGAGCCTAGCCAGTTTGGATGTTCACCTTCCTAGGAATGGATGGAGAGGGGAGGACCTACGACTTACCACAGGGCAGGGAACCCTGACTGCTCTTTGGACTGGAGAGGGAGGGGGAGAGGAGTGGGGGGAGGAGGAGAAGGGTGGGAGGAGGGGGAGGTAAATGGGAGGCTGGGAGGAGGTGGAAACTTGTGTTTTTTCTCCTTTTCTCAATAAAAAAATGGAAAAAAAATATTCTAATTTTATATTTATTTATTATGTATACAATATTCTAATTTTTACATTTGTTTATTATGTATACAATATTATAATTTTATATTTACTTATTATGTATACAATATTCTGTTTGCGTGTATGCCCTCATGCCAGCAGAGGGCACCAGACCCCATCACAGATGGTTGTGAGCCACCATGGGGTGGCCGGGACTCGAACCCGGGACCTCGGGGAGAGCAGGCCGTGCTCTTAACCTCTGAGCCATCTCTCCAGCACCAAGAAAAATTTTAAAATGATTTACAGTGTATTAAAAATATGGGCAGGCTAAAAGTTGACGTTCTTAAAGTAAAAATCGAAAAATAAGGAATAAAGAGAGTTGCTGGGTGTGGTAGCACATGCCTTTAATCCCAGTGCCTGGAGGGCAGAGACAGACAGATCTCCATGAGTCAATTAAAATTAAATTAAAATCAAGTACAAAAATCCAGATACACGGAGAATCGTGACACTCTATGCTATCATGTTATCTTTTCATGGTTTGAGTCGTGAGGAGTGGCAACGGCGGCGAGAAAGGATATTTGTTTATTAATGAATGATTTAATTCAAGATAAATATTTTTGAAATACCTCGAATGAAATTCAAAAGCAATGTTACTCTGGAGAAGAGAATTTGCTTCTGAAAACGAGAGGCTGAGGGTTCATCCTGAGTTTCAAAGGAAATAATCCTAAATTTTCTTCGGGTCCCTATAAGATGATCCGTGCCCCAAACCAGTAGGAATTATCCAGGAATACCACGCACACATTCCCCCCCAAAAAAATTCACTGTGCGTATTTTCCCCTGTTTATCAAAAAAAAAAAAGAAATTTTTTGGGTGTTTTTTTATAAAGTTGAATATTGTTTTCTCAAGGTCTGTAAAAAATTATTTTACGTTTTCATGGGTAATGTATCAAATTTACAGCTCCCATATTTGTTGATCCTATTCCTCCAAGATCTTGGGAGATTTTTCAATATTTTTGGGTCCTTTTCAGGTTTTCTTCAAAGCCTTCAAGTCTTATCTAATGGATTTTTCATTATTGGTTATGGTGAACCCAAGATACTTTATGCTGTTTGTTGCTGTTGTGAAATACGAAGTTTCTCAAATAAGAGAAACGTCTCTATCCTTTGTGTATAGAAGAAGTGTTTATTTTTTATTTTTATTTATTTTATAAACATTTATTTATTTATGATGTATACAATATTCTGATTTTTATTTATTTATTTATATATTTATTTATTTTGTATACAGCAGTCTATTTTTTATATTTATTTATGATGCATACAATATTCTAATTTTATATTTCTTTATTATGCATACAATATTCTAATTTTATATTTATTATGTATGCAATATTCTAATTTTATATTTATTATGTATGCAATATTCTAATTTTATATTTATTTATTATGTATACAATATTCTAATTATTACATTTTATTTATTTATTATGCATACAATATTATAATTTTTTATTTATGAATTATACAATATTTTAATTTTTAAACTTATTCAATTATTGTGTATACAATATTCTAATTTTATTTTTATTTATGATGTCCACAATATTCTGATTTTATATTTATTTATTATGTATGTAATATTCTAATTTTGTTTTTATTTATTTGTTTATTAGGTATACAATTTTCTAATTTTCCTGACGGGAAGCAGACGCGGCGCCTTGGGGACACAGAGCTCCGCCTTCTCCCCCCTGCCCTGCACTGGTTTAATGGAAACGATACATTCATTATTCAACATAATTAATCGTCCATGATATTAACTAGTAATAAATATGAATCTAATTAACATCGATGATTGAATATGGATGCAGAGCAGTGGGGGGGTAAGGGGAGCAAATTGGCAACCACGGGGAATCATGGGAGCCGTAGTCCTGCACAGCAGCAGGTAGGCAGGAAAGAAGGAGCCTGGTCTTTGATGCAAGGGACATCCTGCTGGACCGAGTCCATCGCTGACTACAGGCAACATGGTCATCACGGGGAATCATGGGAGCCGTAGTCCCGCACAGCAGCGGGCAGGCAGGGAGGGAGGAGCCTGGCCTTTGATGCCAGGGACATCCTGCTGGACCGAGTCCATCGCTGACTACAGGCAAAATGGTCGTCATGGGGAATCATGGGAGATGTAGTCCCGAGGAGCAGTGGAGTTGCTCCCCACACTCCGCCCCACCCCTAGCCACGCCCTAACCCTAGGCCTAACCCAAACCCTAGCAATGCCCCAATCATAGCACCACCCAGCCCATAGCAATGCCGCACCACTGGCCCCGCCCAAAACCCAGCCACGCCCACTGCTAGCACCACCCACCCCTGGCCCGCTCCCAACCATAGGCACGCCCATTCCTAGCACCGCCCACCTCTGGTCTCGCCATATCCCAGCCACGCCCTCTTGTGACCCCGCCCACCCCAGCCCCGCCCACAAACCCTAGCCAAGCACACTGCTAGCACCGCCAACCCCTGGCCTCGCCCCCAACCCTAACCTCGCCCACTCCTAGCAGTCTTTTATTTCATCGATATTGAAATATAAATATAATAATTCCTGCTGGGTCTCTACCTGCTCGTTGACAACGTCTCCGTTTACCTTTCATAATTAATCCAGAGATCTTTTTTCCATAAGTTTTCATTTCTTTGATCCAGTTTGAACCAGTTTGATCCGGTCTAATCAGCTTTGATCCGGTTTTGAACCTGTCTACACTAGTTTGATCTGGTTTGATCCAGTTGGATCCGGTCTGATCCAGTTTTTTTTACTTGGTTTGTGTTAAGAACATTCATTCTAAAATAGCATCTTCCCTCTGGATTAAATTAAATTTAAATTTAAAATTAAAAAAAATAAAATTAAAATCCCCCTCTGTATTAAATTAAATATAAATTTAAAAATTAAAATTATTAAAATTAAAATTCCTGTAGGAGAAATTCAGGAAAGCAATACGAATAGAAGACCAGGAAGATTTGAATCCACCCTATTTATATGTTTTTCCTGTAATTTTTTCCTAAACCGTCTTCCTTTCCTTTTCCGCTTTGGCTGTTAACTCTCTGGGACTCTGCAAATCTTTGTCGCTATTTCAATTTTTGTTTAAATGAATATTTTTGGAAATCGTTAAGCGTCCCTACCCTGTCTCTCTTAATTTTTTCCCTTCTGTGCCCCTAATTTTCTTTAAACCCATTCTGTCACCCGGGTAATGAATGGATTAATTAATTCAATTAATTAATTTCAGGAGCTGTTTAGGATCCCCATCTAGGCAAAAAATATCTTTGCTGACTCAAACAATCTTTCACAAGTAAACTCTACAAACTCTAGCACTCAGGTTCATGCAGCAATAAAGTTTCATGAGAAATAAAGAAAACCTGTTTGGCAATTTTTTTCCGTCATCATTATTATTTTTTTATTATGAAATAAATATTAAAACGTTTTTTTTTTAGTCAGATAGCAAAATGCCATCCGTGGAATAGTATTTTATAGATTTATGGAATCGCTTGCATGTGATTTCCAAGGGTTCATTTACAACGTTTCGACCCGTGCTCGTGCGGTTGAGCGTGGGAGTGCAGTCGACTTTTATCTCCCAGTTTGCTGAGCGTTAATATGTGTAGGCCATGGGAAGGCAATTTTTTCTCCATCTTTTTCTTTTTTTTAATTTATTTATTTATTTATTTATTATGTACACAATATTTTAATTTTATATTTATTTATTATGTATGTAATATTCTAATTTTATATTTATTTATTATGCATACAATATTATAATTTTATATTTATTTATTATGCATACAATATTCTACTTTTTATATTTATCTATTATGTATTCAATATTCTAATTTTATATTTATTTAGAATGCACACAATATTCTAATTTTCATATTTATTTAATATGTATACAATATTCTAATTTTTATATTTATTTATTAAGTATACAATATTCTAATTTTTGTATTTATTTAATACATGTACAACATTCTATTTTTTACATTTATTTATTATGTATACAATATTCTAATTTTATATTTATTTATTATGTATACAATATTCTGTCTGCGTGTATGCCCTCACGCCAGCAGAGGGCATCAGACCCCATCATAGATGGTTGTGACCCACCATGGGGTGCCTGGGACTCGAACCCGGGCCCTCGGGGAGAGCAGGCCGTGCTCTTAAGATCTGAGCCATCTCTCCAGCACCAAGAAAAATTTTAAAATGATTTACCGTGTGTTAAAGTTGAAGTTCTTTAAGTAAAAATCGGGTCGCGGGGGAGAGGCGGGTGGAGTGTCCACGCCACTCCCCGGGCCTCCCTGGGGCTCCTGGAGCAGGTTTCCAGTTCTGGACTACGTCTCCCATGATTCCCTGCGGCCGCCATTTTGCCTGTAGTCCGTGAATGGGCCTAATGCACAGGGAACTCGGTTTCCCATGATCCCCGGTCCCCTGCCTTCCCTGCAATTTTGAACTTACTTAAAAGAGGTGGCTGAAGCAGGCCGGTTATCTCACTTCTCACAATGGCTCTGGCACCAGGCCTCCGTGGAAAGAGAGATCCTCCTAGCCTGCCTCCCAAAAAGCAGCAATATTGAATGCCTTGCCTAAACATTTAATGCTCTGTCTCCCTAGCACAGAGCTTTGTCTCCCTAAAACAGACATTTAACGCCTTGCATCCTGAATGCAAATCCTCATTCCCTGAGAGTGGACATTGAAGGTCTGTCTCCCGAGAACAGACTAGATACTCTGCCTTTCAGAAGGCTTTGCCATCCCGAAAGCAAAGCCTCGTCTTCTGAGCAGACAGAACGCTTTGCTATCCCGAGAGCAAAGCCTCGTCTTCGAGAGTAGAGAACTAAAAGCTTTGTCTCCCGAGACTCGGTCACCTGAAAGCTGAGTCCAAGGCCCATCAGGACCTTATCTCCCGAGCGCAGACTATGGGGTCAAGAGTCGATCTTTGCTACCCAGCCCCCAGTGCGGACAAGAGCCCAGCCTGAAGAAATTCAAAAAGCCCTTTTTAAGCCAGGGAATATCAGGTCGTATGATGCTATTTCATGTATGTATTAGAGGTTAAGAGAAGAGCATAGATGTGTTAATACATATGTTTAGGGTGTGACATGTTAAGAGACCTCAACATGCCATTTACAGGAACCCGAAAAACCTGCAGAAATAACAACAGAAGGGCACGCAAATAACGCGTGGATCTCACAAGGTAAAGGTGACCTAAAATTGGTAAGGTCAGAAAATCTTGCATGAGGAATGGGATGCAAATGGCCCTCGTGGCAAACACAGGGCAGGACACTTTACATGTGCCTGGCACTGTGCTTAATCAGCATATACCTGGTGATGCCAATAATCGATGTAACTCTAAAGGGAACATGTTTGAATATATACAGTCATTCAATAGAAATAAAGGGAGCAAGACAGTACCATGCAAAAGATTTAATTGTAAACATTACCTTTTGTTGGTGGCATTTTGTTGGCAAATAATTATAGCCAGCACCAACACTATAACCAAAACAAGATTACAAGAAGTAAGAAGGATAGCAAATAGGCCAAAATATAATGAATCCACAACATTTCCAGAATATTGGACATCCTTTAGAGATTGGGTCAGAATGACCAATACTTTTCACAGCTTTGGGCAAAAATATGCATACTGTGTACAATATGCATGGCAACCGGGCTCTGAACAACATAGAAAGGTGGTAGGATCAAATGCACACACACTAGCCTACACGAAGGACACGGACAGAAAATGCTTCCAATTGGATACGGAAATGAATCCACACAAATGCCATTGGATTGAAATCTGGGTTAATAAAACAGACACAATGCCACATTATGCGGTGCACTGGCGAGAAATACAGCCAGATGCATTCGTTGTTAGAGTCAATAATAAGTATCAAACAATTATAGTTAGAGCAACAAGATATACTGACACAGATGCACAATCCACATTTACTTGTGGAGGAGCAATGAATGCCTCTTGTGTAAGGAGACATTTTGCAGTACCACTAGATAAAGCAATGGATGAGGGAATGGTAGGTTATTGGCACAACAAAACAAATCAGAAGGATTTGATGAACAAAATTATGAATATCCTAATTATGATAATAATTATGAAGATAGGATAACAGCACCACAACAAAACCTACAACACCCTCCCCAGTACAGATATGGAAGGACATGTTTGCAGAACCAAATCTAGTAAAATATGGAACCATGACAATACCAAAACCATATGGAAATAAATGCCCAAACAGCCTATGGTCAAAAATTAGTAACACACAGGTTAACAATAAAACAGCAAATTTCCTGTGTCTAACAGATCTTCCTAATCTACCATGGTTTGGTAATATTACACCAGTAGGCTACAGTTTGGAGAAATTACCTAGAACATACAATATAACAATTAATGGTAAAACAGTAGTTTTGCAAAATATGTATCCATATATTGAAAGCAATGAAAAATGGCAATGGGAAACATGGAAAAAGTTCTTAAAGACAGCTGTGGAACACTGGAGGTTCCCACTAGTATTAACATCTGTAATTCCACAACCATGGCATATGAATAGATACAAAGAATCTATAGGATTTATTTGTAAAATTGCAACCCATAGATGCTATTTGGCCATAACAATGGATAAGCATAATGAGACATCACATCATGATTTGGTATGGGCTTGTATCGAAAAACATCACAATATGACAACAGGTGTAGCTAATATACAAGATATTAAGATGAATATAACTGAGGCCTTTGTATATATTAATGATACACAGTAATAGCGAAAAGTACATCAATAGCCAGCACAATATACTTAACAAGTTATATAAGAAATTCTCCAGAGGAAAGCTAGCCATATGTAACAGTGAAAGCAGAGAAGTTACTATAACTTCACATAATCGAGGGCTCAACAGGAGAAAGCACACATAATGAAACACACATAAGCATTGATTTAACAAAGTGGACAAAAACGATAGTGTAAGACAGAATAATTATATTATATAAAATACACACACACACACACACACACACATACATTAAAAGACACACTCCCATATCTTAGATCTGGATTGTGGGATAGAGGAAAAAGCATGACCACAAGAGATAAACTAGTGATCATAAGAGCAAACATACAATTATGCCATTGGGAATCTATAACAGATGTGTATCCCATACCATGGGATATCAAAGCAGAAATTAAGAATGTAACAGTTAAGATGAAATATGGAACCACACAAGAAATTACTCATGAGGTTACCTATTATGGGTATTCAAATATATCATATGTGCCAGCTAAAATTGTTATAGAAAACCCAATACAAATTTATAGAAATAATAATCACTCCAAAGTAGCAATAGGATTATCATTAGATTAAAAGTTTAAATATACCAGGGCTACAGCACATTAGAGGACAGGTATTACTAAGAAAATAAATTGGTTTCGATGGATAAATAAAACAGAAGAAAATACCATAATCTATAATCATTATGGGGTACCATATTTTCACTCATCATTAACTATAAATCCAGAATATAGTGAATGGTATATCACAGACTGGGTAACCCATATGCCAAAAGGAACAAACACTTCATTTTCACAGGACTGGGAATTCGTAATATATGTACCATTAAAATTGGCCAGATTATAAAATAACAGACCCCAGAATAGTATATAGAGGAGCAATCCATAATAACAACAAGACGTACCCTCTGTATACAGTCCATTACCATAAAGGATATTTAAATCCACCTCCCGGGAAGGCAGGCATAATTACAGCTCCACTATTGGTCCCAGATTTAACAATAATTTCTAGAGTTATATTATACCCAAGAAAAAGAAAAATAACGTTAGATATAGATTTAACAATATTACAGCCTCCTGAATATTATTGTAATAAATTCAATATAGATACATTAGCATTACAATATAATAGCCCCATAAGACTTGGAAGGAAACCTCTACAAGTAGGATTTTTGGTAGGAGGATTAATATCCTCAACACACAACATGACATGATTCCTTTACCGAGCTGTACTATATCCTGCAGCTTGCAAGTAATTGCCACATAATCATCAAAGGCATTTGTGAGAGAAGGGACCCATCCAAGGTCACTGAGTTCGGACTGGCAACACCAGGAACCCCATCTGATACACAGATCACACTCTCTGCAAAAACTTTCATTCCATTTCAAATCAGAGGAGAAGAAAGCATATGTGTCCGCTCCTCTCTCCTGGCCTCCCCTCCACCCTCCCAGCCTCTCCGCCCCAGCCCCGCACCCTCCCTAGGCACTGGGCGCCCCAGTTCGCCCCCATATCCCGTCCCGGGAACCTGATGGAGACCAGCTGGGAAGCTCGGGGAAAGCATGGGAGCCGAGGCTCCACCCCCTCCGCGCCCCGTACCAGCTCCAACGGAGGCTGCCGGTCACAGGCAGCGGTTTCTAAGCTGTTTACCCACTGTTCTGTTAATAATTTCGGCTCTTTTTGCCACAGACAGCCTCTGTGACCTTATCCCCGGGCCAGCAGGAAGGAAGCAGGGAAGGCAGGGGCCTGGGCATCATGGGAAATTGAGTTCCCTGTGCATTCGGCCCATTGACAGAATACAGGCAAAATGGCTGCTGCAGGAAATCATGGGAGACCTAGTCCAGAACCGGGACCGGGCTCCATGAGCCCCGGGGAGTGGCGTGGCTGCCCCTCTTCGACGCGGGGGTGGGGAGGGTAGGGTGGGGGGTGGGGGGGAGGTGGGTGGACTTTAATAATTTCTTTCATATGTTTGATTTCTTTTTCTTGTTTTCCCTGAGGGATTTGCTGATGTCTTCCAAATTTTGTTTGTCTTTTCCTCCATTTCTTTGAGGGAATTTCTCATTTCCTCTTTAAGAGTTTTAAACATTCTCTTGAAGTTATTTTTTAGGTCGTTTTCTTCTGATTCATCTATATTTGGTTGTTCAAGTCTTGTTGTTGTAGGGTCTTTAGGTTTACTGGTATTGTGCTGTTATTTGTGGTGTAGCATGTGACCTTACCTTTTCTACTCATCTTTTTCTCTAATAGATGTGGTTGGGGCTGTCTGAGATTTTGTTGATTAATCTTTTAGGTGCTAAAGAATCCAAAGCTCAGATGGTTGTTCCTTGTGGTACAGTCAGTGACACAGTTCTAGTTTACCCATTGGTTACTCTGTGTTCCTGGAGATAGCTCAGTGCTCCTGTGTTTTTCTCTGCTCCCTTGGAGTTCGTTGTCTCAGGCCTACTAGGTTGCTGGCTTTTACCTGTTTCTGTAAATCCTGGTCTGGATCCCCTCCTGTAGATGTCTCTTACCTGGAGTTGCTCCTGCTAAGGTTTCTGGTCTACTGCCTCAGCGTTCCCAGGCTTGGGTGCACCCAGAACAGCAGAGGGCCTAGCTCAGGCTTACTCCCTCAGAGGTCCCAGACTCATGCTTGGACCCGCAGGTGTTCCAGGTCTCTGCCTATTGCCTTTGATGTCCCAGACCCTCTGACATCCCAGACTCATGCCTGGCCCCAAGAGATCTCTGGTTCCTGCCTACTCCCTCGGAGGTCCCATATGCACGCCTAGACTGGCAGAGGTCCTGGCTCAGGCCTAGTTCCTGGGAGGTCCTAGGAACTCATGCTGAGACCCACAGGGATCCTGGCTTAGGTCTACTCCCTTGAAGGTCCCAGGTTCACGTTGGGACTCTCAGCAGTCTCTGGCTCTGGCTCGCTTGCTCAGCGGTTACTCCCCAGTACCTGTTTCAGTGGAGATCGCTTACTCTGGATCTTAGACATAATTTTTATGGCATACATATTACCTTTGTGGACAGACACCCTATCCATCAATCTATCCTAACTGTTTAACAGATTTTGCTTAATACATTCAACAGCATGAATTCTCTCAGACAGTGTCTCTTCACCCTCCATCATTGACTGGGTCTGGGCCATCCTACATCCCTATATTTCATTCCAGGATGGAAATCACATAAGCCTTGCATAATACCATACATGGTATAAGTTAAAAAGCTGTTGTCTTGTATTGATAAATTACTTGTTATGTTTACATTATAAATCTCACCTGTCATAAGGTATATCGAATTTAAGTATGTGCAATAACTGTTACCGGCCAGCAGGTGTCGCAGTTGTATTTGCCTAGTAGGAAAATCCTAGCCAAGGACTTTTCAAATTGGTTTTAACCCATTATTTACTGAAAGATATGCTTAATTTAGGATCAGTTATTAAAGTGATCAAAGTGATTTTGAGAGTTGGTGACGAGGATAAAGAGAAAATCCAGAGCCTTCCATCAGTACAAATCACAAACCCTGCACTCCACAAAGATCCCTCTGTGGCCGCAGCATGGGTCAGGAAGGCAGCAATGCCAACAGAGACATCCAGGGAACCCCACACCCCACCTGTGCCTTTGCAACGTGCCCGGGAAGCCAGACCCAGAGCAGCTCTGGGATGCCACTGAGGCCAGAGATTGCTATAGAGCCATGCACAAGGAGGATCAGTGCCCAAATACCTACGTGTGATCCAGTGGTGGCTGGGTGGAGTTGCGTGGGTCCTAAAAAGTGGATGTAATGGTCCCCAAGCCAATTGTTGAAGGACATGGGTCAAAGAATCCCAGGCTAACTCCAAGATATACCAATTATATTTTTCTTTATTATAAGGGGCAAACTCACAAAACAGGAACGAGAAGTCCAGCATCAGCTGTGTAACATGGGAACCACAGAGAGAACCCTGGGCAGGCCAGTGGTTTTCTCCAGGTACCCAAAAGGTCACTCCCTATCCTGGTCCACCCTCTTAAAGATCATTGGCTAACAGAGATTCCCCATCAAAACAACATTATTCTTACCCTTGGCATGCAATCTATTCTTATAGGTAACTGGTTTTTCGTTTAAACTTTTTGTGGTTGGTGTATCTATTTTTGCCTAATTTAATGGACTGATTTTGTATTTTCTATGTTTTTGGTAGTCTTTATATTTTATTTTTAATCTTTGAGTTTAAAAAATGTGCATGATTTTAGGAACACTATGTGAAATTGATGCTCTAGATCATTTAGACACAGAGAACAGAGAGAAAATTCTTTGTACTCTTACTTTGGCCACTAAAATTTGAGCATTGTTATAGACCTAACTCAGGGCCTCCAGTCTGTTACTGAGCTACATCTCTAGTACTTGTTATTTAAGTTGGGTCTTAGTATATAGCCTGGGATGGCCTTGAACACTCATTTCTTCTGTCTGTACCTTCCTAGTTCTGGACCACCACACTAATCAGGAATCTGTCTAATCTAGACCTTTCTTGATGTTTTTCCCTTCTTCCCCCCACTCCCAAGATAGAGCTCCAGGCTAGCCAAAGCTATATATAGTTAAACCCTGTTTTGGGGTGGGGGAGAAAGAGGGAGAGAGATGAGGGTAAAGAAATATAAGTTAATATACAGAAAAGAGTTCTGTAACACAGTTGTTTCTAATTTAGTCTATTTTTCATTTTGCTGGACTTTTGTACCTTTATTATTATTACAAAAATAATATAGCATCTATTCTAAGATTAATACAGTCAGGTTCAAGGGCATATGCCTGTTATCCCAGTTTCGGAGATAGGTGAGAGATAGAAGGATTGCAATTTTAAGGGCAGCTTAGGCAACATAGAAAAGACCCTAGGGTTGTAGGAGGAGATGGATATAGATGTACATAGATAGTAATCAGAGAACAAAACTGCCCTCATTGTCAATGTGGCAATTTCTCAGAAAATTAGGAAACATCCTTCCTCAAGACCCAGTAATACCACTTTTGGGTATCTATTCAAAGGATGCTCAATCATGCCACAAGGACATGTGCTCAACTATGTTCATAGCAGCATTGTTTGTCATAACCAGAACCTGGAAACAACTGAAATGCCCCTTGACCAAAGAATGGATAAGGAAAATGTGGTACATTGACACAATGGAGTACTATAAAACAGAGAAAAATAATGATATCTTGAATTTTGCAGGCAAATGAATGGAGCTAGAAAACATCATTTTGAGTGAGGTAACCCAGATACAGAAAGACAATTATCACATATACACACTCATAGGTGGTTTGTAAACATAAAGTAAAGAAAACCAGCTCACAAATCAATCTCAGAGAACCTAGACAACAATGAGGACCCTAAGAGTGACATACATAGATCTAATCTACATGGGAAGTAGAAAAAGACAAGATCTCCTGAGTAAATTGGGAGCATGGGGACCTTGGGAGAGGGTTGAAGGGGAGTGGAGAGGTATGAAGGGGAGCAGGTATGAAGGGAAAAATGTAGAACTCAATGAAAATAATAATAAAAAAACATAATCTCAGTCTTTTCTTGGATTTTATTAACCAAATAGTTTTTGATATTTAATATTCCAACAAATTTAATCATTGAAAATGTGCTTTGATATGTTGTCTTCCCCTTTAGGAAGTATTTAAAGAAAGAATTGGCTATATGCACGCTTGAGGTATTAAAATCTTTGGGTCCCATCACTAGAACTGCTTAAAGAACTTAAGAATATAGTAAGTTTTTAACCATTATGATGTGAAGTTCCTTTGTTTCAACTTTAAGAATAGTAACTAACCTTTTACTTCTGTGTCACTTTTCAGGCTGTAGAAGGTGATCATACTTCAGTTAGTATTTTGGGCATTAGTAATGTCCATCCTCTCTTGGTTCTTATCCAATGAATTCCAGAGCTAGAATCACATGACCTACAAATATTCATCTCTGATTGGCTGAAAAAAATTGTTGTATTAATAAACAGAGCCGAACTATGTGTGTGAATGCAAACATGGGAATAAGAATCATTGAAACCCTTGAATCCCATTCTTCCCTACATCGAACTTGTGCTGAATCCGTCAACTACTACGATTGCTGAGAGTAGATGAATCTGAGTTTATTCACCCATATGCCATTCCTGTGACTCATGCAATTCTGACAATGGCACGGAAACTCAATCTTGAGAGTGCACTGCAGTATTTTAATTTGGAATTTCTGTGCCTGCCATTGAGAAATGGCCTGGGTCTGCATTTTTCTTCTCTGCTTGGTTTTGCTTAGATCAGGATCAATTACCCCTTGACACTGCTAACAAAGGAGGAAAAAGAAAACAATTATATAGGTAATGGTACAAATTGTGGAATATAAATGAAGATTGTCACATTCTTAAGTAGGATAAAGTATCTATAACAGTTTATATGAAATTTTTATTTTGTGCCTGTATATAGTTTAGAAGTGCTTTATTACTTTTAAAATAGTTCTGTATCTTATATATTTTCCTGGCTAAATGCTGAGTAACTTTAGGAAACAAAAATGAAAGTAATATAAAAGTGGAGAAGAAATAGTAAACTGTTCCACTGCAGGAGTTGTGTTCTCATGTAAAACATTCAGGCCTCAGGTAGCTAATAATTTTTAATATGCCTTATTATTAAAACTTTTATGTGTGCTTTCTGGATATTTGGAAGACTTTAAAAGATTTGAAATTTGTGGTTTTGTTCTAGCTCAGAGGTTCTCAACCTGTGAGTCCTTTGGGGGCCATCGAAGGACCCTTTCACAAGGGTTACCTAAAACCATTAGAAAACGCAGATAATTATATTTGCTTTGTAACAGTAGCAAAATTACAGTTATGAAGTATCACTGAAATAATTTTATAGCTAGGGGTCACTACAACAGGAACTGTATATTAAAGGCACACAGCATCAGGAAGGTAGAAAACCACTGTTCTAGCTTGATAATGAAATCCCACTTCCAGTGTTACCTTTTATAATTTTTTTTAACTTTTATGCCAAAATGGATTTAAAAAATGACTGAAACCAAGTCTGTTGTATAGCAATAAAATTAAGATTGCAGCATTGTTGATAAAGATATTTGTAATCAGATTATATGTTCACGATGGTGAACTTCAATGATGAAGAGACTTGTCTACTTTATTTCAGAGGTTCTGATAACATATATTTTTGTTAGTTTTTTTTTACAGGAAATGGAATGGGTTTTGAAGCTTTTATTACTCACTTAGGTATGTTGGTTGTGGCAGTGTGCACAAAAAGAGAATAAGCAACAGTTATGTTCCTGACCACAGTTTCTGTGATTCTCTCTGGGTAAGACTTCAGGATGCCACCTCAAACTCTTCATTCTATCTTTCCTTTAAGATGTATAACAGTTCTCGCCTTTAATCTCAGCACTCAGGAGGCAGAGGTAGGTGACTCTGTGAGTTTCAAGGACAGCCTGGCCCATAAAAGCTATTTTCAAGGCAGATTCCAAAGCTACAAAGAAACCCTGTCTCAAAAAAGAAGTATAACAGTTTGATGCATTTATAGGAGACGGTTTTGTCTGCCAATATTCATTTCTAATGAATTAATGTTAAATCAATGTATTTTTGTTGCTTACTTCAAAAACATAAAATGGTTCTCCTTGAAGAAAATAATTTTAAGAATATTTAGAACCTTAGAAAATGCAGAAGAAACAATTTTTGTAAGTCTCTGATAAAGACTTAATTGTTTTACAGTACATGAAAATTGTTACTTGTTTTGAGAACATCATTGAGTCAGCATTTTAGCTTTCCTTAATATTTTCTTCACACAAATTATGAAGTAATAATCTGTAAGCATATGTCATTGCAAAGACATGATGTAATTTTAGTCATTTTAATGTGTGCTTTACTTCATTAGCACAACATAACCATTGTTCACATGCCTGGGCAAAGGCCCTTTTGTCAGAGCACCATCTATATCTATGACAATGGACAACAAAAGGTTTCTGCTCCTCTCAGATTCCCTGCCATGAATGAGGTCAGTATATGTAGCTTCTTTGTTTTTTAGGACCCTAATTGATTGCAAAATCCTAAGAATATTTAGAAAATACATTGTAAATATTTTCCTAAAATGCTATGATATACTTTTCTATCTCTGTGAAATATGAACTAGTGATGAAGTAGCTTCAAGCTTTATTCTCCACACAGGTTAGAAAAGCTTTTTGAGATTGGCTAATTTAAGAAAGTCATCTAGATGAAGTAGAATATTTGTCAGAATGATTTTCCTAGTAAGTTTCTTATTTCTCATCATGACTATTGAAGGTAGCTATTATACTGTTACATAATACTCAATAAATTTTGTAGGGGAAAAGTAATTATCTCTATTTTAGATAATAGTAAAGCTCTTTTAACTTTTAAAAATAATGCCCATTGCCGCACAGTAGTAAATCCAACACTCAGGAGGCAGAGGCAGGTGGATCTTTGTGAGTTCAAGGCCAGCCTAGTCTACAAGAGCTAGTTCCAGGACATGCTCCAAAACAAAAGCAAAAAAAAATTCAACTTGAAAAAACAAAACCAAAAACCAGACAAACAAAAATACCCAATCAAAAAGACTTATTGATTCATAAAAGTAATGTCTGGTTTATCTGTTAAAAATAAATTTGATGTTGATGCCTTAGGTATATACTTCTCTATTTATGTTGTGATCCTGTTGAAAAATTGACTTTTACTTCTATTTTCAAAGTATTTGCTTACTTTTATATAAATGATTTCCTCTTATTTTTACTTAATTTTTAAATTTAGTTATTTATCTTTCCATCGGTTGGTATCAAACCCAAGCTTCATACATGCTAGACAAGTACTCTACCATGGAGCTACATGTTCAGCTCCATAGTATCTCAGTTCATCGTTTAGTTTTGTGTTTTTTAGGATAGGGTCTTATTATCAGCTCATGATCCCTTTGCTTTGGCCTTCACCAATGCCAGGACTTAAGTATGTGCTACCAGCTTTACACTGTTTAAATGTGAAGAGAGAGATATATTTCAAATTGTATGATTTTAAATAATTTTTGTCATTTGTTGTTTAATTTTTAGAAATTTACTTCCTGTTGTATTGGTTCAGCTGAGCAGAGAACCACTACTCCTCTGCCATCATTAATAAGAAAATGTATGACTTTGTCTCATGTAAAATGTTAGCTGCTGGGTGCTGTGAGCTGACACATGGAGTTACAGCCAATGGCTGTGTCTCAATCATCTGAGCTGATTAACTGTGTCAAGCAGGACTGAACATATCTGCATGGGAGAGTTCACTAATGGAAACTAAATGCTTAGTAGTTCAAGCTCTCCTCCCTAAACTGTACACCCACCGGTGTCTGTCTTCATTCACACCGAAGGAATTAATATATGATGGAAAATCACACACTGTGACCCATCAGATCCTTCTTTGTAATGGACACCCCTGCCTCCCATGACCTTAAACTTCAGTCTGTGATCTATTGTCCAGTGTGTCCCCTGCAGTGCACACTGTACACTGTTCCTACTCTTCTGGTCTGAAGCTCATGACCTTAAACTTCAGTCTGTGATCTAGGTATTGTCCAGTGTGTCCCCTGCAGTGCACACTGTACACTGTTCCTACTCTTCTGGTCTGAAGCTCATGGCCTTAAACTTCAGTCTGTGATCTAGGTATTGTCCAGTGTGTCCCCTGCAGTGCACACAGTACACTGTTCCTACTCTTCTGGTCTGAAGCTCATGACCTTCGACTTCAGCCTGTGATCTAGCTACTGTCCAGTGCATCCCCTGCAGTGCACACAGTACACTCTTCCTACTCTTCTGGTCTGAAGGGAGGAGCCATGCTCTATATGACTCAAACTGATAATTTTAGAACTCACAATAAAATCCAGAGAAGCTGGAGGATACTCATTTACTCATCTATTATCCTTCTCACTGAGCAGTTAAGGCCCAGTCTTGAAGCAATTGCAGAACTTGCTTTCTGGGCAGCAGGAGTAGGATTAGGTGTTCAAAGCAATTCTCAAATATGTAGTGTGAGATAAGCCTAAGCTACAGGAGACAGAAATAAATAATCAACAGAATTTGAGAAAAAATGGAAAGAAATTCTTAATGACCTGGAAATAATAGGGAATAGAAACAAATAGATTAGAGCAGAAATTAGAGCATTTAAAGTAAATAAAATTTAAAAAGTGAAAATAGCAATTATCTTTTAAAAAACATAAATATAATTTTTTAAAAACACAGTTATACTGACTTTGGACAAGAGAAAAACATTCCCTGGTAAAGAGACTGACATTAAAAAGGCATTACTTCACCATGCCCCATGTGCAATGTCAGCTGCTGAGACCTGTGACCTGAAACACACAGCTGCAGCTAATGGATAGAATCATGACAGGCAGGATTGGACATATAAGCATAGGAGAGTTCCCTTGTTAGAAAGTCAATATTTATTGACTCAAGCTAACCTTCCCGAATTATACAGCCCAAATCTAGCCTGCCTTCATTCTAATGACAGATTAACATATGCTGGGAAATTACAAAATCACTGATCCTGTCACAATCAGGTCCTATTTCATAATGGTGACTCCAGCAGCTGTTTGCCTACCTACAGTGTGTGCAATAAACTATTCCTCCTATTCTGGTCTGAAAGTGGAAGCCATGCTCCGCATACAAATCCTTTTCCTGTTACTGTAATGGACAGTTGACTACATGTCTTAAATTTTCAATTTTAGAGCTCAGTGATCATTGTGTTTTCATCCAAGAATTTAGTTTAATTACAAGGACAACAAGGTCATTGCTCTGGGGAGCAATGGTGTGGGATCAAGGCTACCTAATCCAACAAAGAAATGTTTTTCTCAGAAACATTTTTCTACAATGCTTGACGTACTGCTATTCTAGAATTAATATGTCTTCCCAGTGATAAATCATTCACACACTTAAAGTTTAATAGACATAAATTTCGTTAGTAACAGTATGCATTCATGGTGGTTAATGCTAAAAGAGGAGACCACCTGGTCCAGATTTTGCATTCCACATATGCTGTCATCCTTAAGTCTTTTTTTAGGTTCAGGCCTGAGGTTATACATTGAACAGTGTAAATAGGGACAGGAGAATGCAAGTCTAGCCACTTAGGCAGATGGAGATTTACAGAACAAAACTATCTTTGAGATTATGCATTATGATAAAAATAAAATATATCACAATGTATGACTTAAAAGAGAAATAGATCTTAATATATGATCTAAAAGATATATTTAAGATGTATTGATGCTACAATCCTCACATATACAAAGGACATAGAATACAAATTAAAACAATGTTATGGGAAAGTCACCTATCCACACTGTGATTGTTCTTAAGTCAACAGCTGTTCTGAGCCATTCTAACCTCAAAATAATCCTTCTTTTGCCTCCAAGCTAGCTGTCTCAGAGAAAGGCCACAGATGCTTTTTTGATGAACAGCCCTGATTGGTGTTTATTTCAAGTCTGTGACATTACTGTACAGAATCTCATTTTTTAAGTTTTATTTTATGTATATGGGTGTTTACCCATAGGTGTCTCTGTGCAGTACCTGCAGGATCCAGATAAGTGAATCAGATCCCTTGGAACTGGAGTTGCAGGAGATGGTTAGCAACCATGATTTTTGGCAATGTAACCTGTGCCAACTGCAACAACACCCAGTGTTCTTAATTGCTAAGCTATCTTGCAAGCTGCATTTTTATTTAAAATTTATTCCCAAAATTTTCTTTTCTAATTCCTTCCTTAAGTCTGTATGAATAAGGATGTGCAACTATATTAATAAAACCTGCTGGGTCCATTTCTGTTGGATTTGTGTTATTGTTTCAGAACTGAACATGTTGTTTCAGATACATAAATAGGGATCTCATCCCTGCCTGAGGCTAATTCACCCAATTGTAGGAGAATTGCAATCTTTATTGAGCAACATAATTCTGACCCTTAAGTGACCTAGGCTGACTTGGACAGAAAACATTATCAAGAATAAAAACTTAGATTGGCAAATACCTCATCTAACATTTGCTGGTGCCACAGCCCTGAAGTTGTAGGGCTGCAGGAAAGACTATGGACACTGTCCTGAGCAAACCACTGGCTCCCTGGGTTCAATGGGCCTTCCACCATACCCTACTGACCATTCTCATTTTAGATGACTTTGAAATCCTGAAATTCCTGCCTCCACTTTCTAAGTACCATGGTTATACATCTGTAACCATGCTTGACTTAGTTGGCTTTAACTCCATTTAATCATTCGTTAGAAAGTTGGGGTGAGTAAGATGAGCAGTTACACTTAATTATATTAAAACTCCACCAATCTCCATGAGCCTGGGTTTCAACCATCTGTAGAATAAAGACAGTACTGTGCTCTAGTCCCTTGATGAATTATAATACAAAGATAAAGAAAAACAATTTTGCTCATAGTTGGAAGACAGTGGACCTTAAGACAGGAAGGCTGCATTTGATGGGAGTCAACTGTTACTTAGATCAACCAGTCACACCTTATTGCTATTAATGACATGTTCATGGGACTGAATAGAAGGCTCAGCACTTAAAACACTGGCTGCTCACCCACAGGGCCTGACTTTTGATTTCCAGCACCCAAAAGACAGCTTACAATTGTCAGTAACTCTAGTCACAGGGGATCAGACAACATCTTCTAGTCACTACTGGTTCCTGGCATGCCATTGGTATACTCACTGGCAAAACTTATACACTTAAATTAAATTTTATTCTTTTCTAAGGTAATAGACACATGAAGAAAACCCTTTTAACAATATGTGATCATATATATAGATGTCTTTCCACCATTTGCATATCTGGTTCCCTAGGAGGCCAGATGAATGCACCAGATCACCAAGACTGGGAAATACAAGTCATTCTGAAGAATCAGATATAGGTGCCAGGAATTAAACTTCAGTATCCAAGAGGAGCAGCACTACTGAGCCAACTCTCCAGGTCATAATAATGCTAAAGATGAAGATGAGCTACTATTCCTTCTGTCTCCTATCACTTGAAGGTGAGGAAAGTCCCCTCTTGATGGTTGTCAAAGAATTTAATGGATTTCTTTACCTCTCCATATTGTTTCTGAGTTTTATTGTTAACACAGTTCTCTTGATGTAAGACTATAAAAGCTTCTGTTAAAACCATTCAGAGTCCAGCCAGATTATATTAGGAAAAGTTCCAAAATTTGAGATAAGATTTTATTTTTGGAATTTTTGACCCAGGGTATGTCCACAGAGCCATAGCTGCAATGGAATTCACTATGGGCGCCAAGATGGCCACAGACTCAGAGACTGGCCAAACACAATCCTTCAAGTGCTAGGATTATAGTCATACACCTCTAAATCCAGTTGAGGCATATGTTTTTAAATGACCTATCATTGAATCAGAGAATGAAAAATAAAGTATGATTTAAAAGGGACCATCATTGTTCAGATGAAGAGTAAATTTCTTGAAATTCTGTAATTGAAATGTGCAATCATTTAATATGTGCTCAATAATTGGGTCATTTATTAACTTTATCCATGTAAAAATGTTTGAACAGTGTTTGTGTGTATACACCCGGGCAACTCACAGGTGTCTATTATTTTCTTCCCCTATGTGAGTTTTAGTGATGAAACCTAGGGATTTCTTTGACTGCAATTGGTCTCAATTGCACTTATTCAGGATTAAAAATTATTTATGTATGTAGGAGTGTGCATATGCCACTTCCCAAGTTTAGAAATAAAAGAAAAAACTTGTAGGAGCAATATGGATCACCCAGAGATAGAACACAGGTCATCAGGCTTATCAGCAACCAATTTTAATGAATGAGACAATTAATTGGAATTCAATTGTGGTTTTTGAGAAAGTGTTATAAACAAATGTTTAGTCCCCAGAATAAGCAAGTTAAAAAAATGTTTGTGCCATGGACCGGCTTAGGGGAGCCACTCAGACCATGGGAGAAGCAGGGTCCTGGTAACAGGAAGGCACAAGTTCGGAGAATGACAGACAGACACAACACACAAGAGAGTGGTTGGAATCTGCTGTGATTTTACTGAATTCATGTTTTCATTATATAGTATTCAAACAAAGAACAAATCAGAAGGTCATGTGTCATTGGTTGACACAGTATGAAAGCTTCTTTTAGTCACATCAGCAATATCTAAGAAAAGTACTTTATCAGGAACAGGTGTTAGACATAAAGCATCCTTAGAAGAGGAAATCTTGTCCTTGGGACTGTAAACCTCAGACAAGTGGTTTCATCTTAAGAATAGAAAGTTTCTGTCTCATTATCGCTATCATGGCCCTTCCTCTTCCTAACCCTTTATTTCATCTAGTGACCAAATATACCTAATCAGTTCTCTGCACCTGTTGAACTATACTTTTTAATACCTTCTTATGCAGCAGACATCATGGGGGTTGGGATCTAGCAAGCATATCCATAAAGTTCAAAGTATTATATAACAGTTTTTGTCCATCAACATTAACCCATCTATTCCCTTGCTCATCATACACCCTGTGTATAACAAAGGTTCTGCTGTAGTCTTATACATTCCCATACTGTGCTTCCTTATCCCAGAGCTGTTTCTGAAGAGAATGATCCTTGTCTTGAATATATATAAAAACTATCATTATTATGAAAGAATTTGTGCAAAGTTCATATCCCGCATAGCCATCTAATCGAGAAACCCGTCTATGCCTCAGCAGTGGCTAATACCAGGCTGTCTTCCATTGAACTCCAGGAAGGCTAGTCCCATAGGATACGTAGCTCCCATCCGGTATAATGACATATGTCATGTCACACAGACGACACTGGAGTTGGTGTGGCAGTTTAATCATACAAATATTTTCCTATGCAAAGAGGATTTTGCATTCAAATTATACAGTGTTCATCTGTCTTGTTTACAATCTGAAAAGAGGACAATAGTTTACTATTATAATATTCCTCATAATCTTATTTGAGGACCAGGGAAATGGCTCCATGGGAAAGGTCTGTGGTGTGCAAGGATGGAAAACTGACCTTGATTATCATATTAAGAGGACCAAAAGTAGAAACTGCAAAGTGGTCTTCTGGTCTCCAAATATCTGCATTGGTCCTAAAAACCCATAATCACATTGCACACACACCGTAAATCTTTGTTACAAAATAAATCTTAGTGCCCTTACATTACCTGACATCTTTGGATAATTTCCTTAGAAGGCAATTCTTCAAGATAAAATGGTTAACTAATTGGCAGCAGGGAAGCATGGAACATCAGTATTATGTATATTTATTCTAATATATATTTACAACACACATATAAAACATATGGTATGAGATACACAGTTGAATGTTCATTATCCTACTTTATTACATCTCTACCAGATAAATGAAAATACTGTTCTGAGTACACACACGAGATCATTAATGTTTCTTATATTCTCTTCTATTAAGCATTTTTAACATTAACATTGTTAAATTGTGTTGACCAAAGAGCAAATGTTATGAGTACTTCATCTACCCTTAGACTTGTACTAAGGAGGTAGACTCATGAGGATCAAGAGTTCAAATGTATCCCTGAATCATTACTAGCATCTAGGCAAAACTGAATAACAAACAAGAAAATCTCAAGGGAATTTGTGGAAATATGAAAAACAAAACCAGGAGCAACAACCCACCACCATTTCATAGATACTCTTACTTAAAAAGTATGATCACACACTGCCTGATATTTAGATAAAAAAATGAATCAATTAGATGATGGGGTTACCATTCTACACATTATAGTAGAAAAATACAGATTAACAAAAGTCACGGAAGAAAAATAAGGACCACAAAATAAACTTTACTAAATGGATTTGTCACACATGGAGCACACTTTAGTATCTACCTCAAATGTTTCAAAGTAGAAACCACAAGGCAGTGATCTCTACCATCAGTCTTCAGTGAGCATGGTAAATAATTTACTTCCTTCAAGGCTATAATGAAAAATAAATGGATCATTATTTTTTTCTTGAAGCTGAAGACAACTGTAATGTCTAAAGCCTTTACAAAATCATTTTCAGAAAGCGTTTTCTTTTATGTGAGTTTATTCATATTTCTGTCTTTTAATTGATACACATAGGCTTTAAAATATTTAGAGCACTAGAAACATGGCTGGGCAGTTAAGAAATGTTTGCTACGTGGACCAAGGTCTGATTTTTTGACAACCTCCTGTAATTTCTGCAATAAAATCCTAGGATCTAATATATCAGAAACCAGCATGCACATTCACATACCCACACAAAGCACACTGATATCACATAATCACAATTAAAACAACTCTTTAAACATATTTTCAGTCATGAAAGTTTTTCTCATGTAAGAATTCATTCCTATAATATAGGTGTTAAGGCACCTAATGGCTTACAGAGTTTTTCTTCACCATGAAGCAATCAGGCAGGCTTGAAGTCTGAGAAATCAATCCTTCTAAGTTGATGGAATCATTTGGGAAGACTTATGAAATGCTGTCCTGCTGGAGGAAATAAGTCACTGTGGGTAGGCTTTTCTAGTTTACACCCTCTGCTTCATGCTGTAAGTTAAGGATTTGAGTTCTTAACCTGTTTTAGCTGTCATGTTAGACAGTTGTAGCAATAACACTTTCTTTCTTTCTTTTTTGAGAAAGTGTTTCTCTGTAGCTTTGAAGTCTGTCCTAGAACTAGCTTTGTAGACCAGACTGGCCTCAAACTCACAGAGACCCACCTGTCTCTGCCTCCTGAGTATGGGATCAAAGTATGCACCACCACTGTCCAGCTGTCATGTCACTTTCATGGTGATCCTGTATCCCGCTGGAGCCAAAGGCCAAATTAATTTTTATAAGTTGACCTAGACATTATATCACAACAGAAAATGAACAAATATAAATCAATAAAGTTTTACACTTGAATCAGTGATTCCATTCAATTGAGGAGAAATATAAAATCTAAAAGGGTTACATTACTGTTTAAATTCATAGTGCAAGTGTTACAGCTCGGGGGGGGGGGGGGGAGTTATGCTGACTGCCAGAAGTCAGACTATACCTACAGCTATGAAAGGAAGGTAGTCTGGATATTTATAGCTGTGTAGAGAAAGATACCCTGATCTGATGTGGGATTCCCCTCTGTGTGATGTGATTACCATTAATGAATAACGAAACTGCCTTGGCTTGTTGATAGGGCAGAACTTAGGTCGGTAGGGATAACTGAACTGAATGCTGGGAGAAAGAAGGGAAGAGTAAGTGAGATGCCATGGAGATGCTGAAGACAGATGCTGGGAATTTTACCCAGTAAGTCACAGCCACAAGACCATACATAGATTAATAGAAATGGGTTAAATTTATATGTAAGACTTAGCCAATAAGAAGCCAGAGCTAATGGGCCAAGCAGTTGTTTAATTTATACAGTGTTTGTGTGATTATTTCAGATCTAAGCTAGCCAGGTGCCTGGGAACCAAACAAGCAACCTCCCTACAACACTGACTGTCAGAAGTCAGCTATACCTACAGTTGTGAAGAGAAGGTATCTTGGGATGTGGGATTCTCCTCTGTATGCTGTGAACATGATTTATTACCATTGGTAAAAAAAAATGTTGCTTTGGCCTACAGCAGGGCAGAATATAGTCAGGCTGGAAGAGAGAGAGAGAGAGAGAGAGAGAGAGAGAGAGAGAGAGAGAGAGAGCGAATAGGTGGAGTAAAAGAGATGTAGTTGTTCAAGCAGAAAGATGCCAGAACAGAACATTATTGATAAGCCACAGCCTGTGGTGAGATTAATAGAAATGGGTTAATTTAAGATGTAAGAATTAGTCAATAAGAATCTTGAGCTAACAGACCAAACAGTGTTGTAACTAATATATTTTCTGTGTGATTATTTGGGTCTAGATGGCGCCAGAAACTTCCTGAACAGTCTCAAATTACAATCCTGGATATCTACAGCTGATAGGAAAGCTACCCTGACTGTTATTAAGTCAGGCTATGCCTGAAACTGTGGAGAAAAGGTATTCTGAATAGTTATAGCTCTAAAGAGAAAGGTACCCTCACTGTCCTGTCAGGACATACCTACAGCTGTGAAGGGAAAGTATACTGGATACCTACACCTATAAGGAGAAAGGAATCCTGACTGTTGAGAAGTCTGGCTATCTCCTTCTGCTCCTGATTTGGACCTTGAGATTTCTGTCCGGTGCTCCCATGTGGGTCTCTGTCTCTGTCTCCTTTCAGCGTCTGATGAAGGTTAATATTCATGAGGATGCCTATGTGTTTGTCTTTGGATTCACCTTCTTATTTAGCTTCTCTAGGAACATGAATTATAAGCTCAATGTCCTTTATTTATGGCTAGAAACCAAATATGAGTGAGTACATCCCATGTTCCTCTTGGAACTCAGGACCACGAGGGGTGCACCCACACACTGAGAAAATGGGGATGTTCTATCGGGAACTCACCAAGGCCAGCTGGCCTAGGTCTGAAAAAGCATGGGATAAATCCGGACTAGCTGAACAAAGCGGACAATGAGGAATACTGAGAACTCAAGAACAATCGCAGTGGGTTTTTGATCCTACTGCATGTACTGGCTTTGTGGGAGCCTAGGCAGTTTGGATGCTCACCTTACGAGACCTGGATAGAGGTGGGCAGTCCTTGGGCTTCCCACAGGTCAGGGAACCCTGATTGCTCTTCGAGCAGATGAGGGAGGGAGACTTGATCGGGGGAGGGGGAGGGAAATGGGAAGCAGTTGCGGGGAGGAGGCAGAAATCCTTAATAAATAAATAAATTAAAAAATAAATAAATAAATAAAAACCCTGGTTCGATTCCCGGAAGTCTGGCTATAACTGAAGCTGTGGAGGGAAGGTAGCCTGATACCTAGGGCTCTGAAGAAAATGGTAGCCTGATTGTTAGAAGTCAGGCCATACCTACAGTTGTGAAAGGAAAGTGTACTGGATACCTACAGCTATGACAAGAAAAGGTATCCTTGTAGAGGCCCCAAACCATGAGCCTATTTCCACCTTGTCTGAAGGTCAGAGTTTCCTAAGGTGTGGTTGTTTTGTGTTTTGGACTTTAAGAGGGCCCAGGCAGATAAATCCACTCCCCCTTGAGCAAAGGTGAGAGAATTCAAACATACTTCTGCTCCTTCTTTTGAATTAAGATGTTTGGCCTAAGGAATGACTGCCTTTAGGATCCTTGGTCTAGGGTCGGTTCACTGCCTGAATAACAGAATGTTTTTCTCAATAATCAAGGACTTGATGGATCAAAGTATTGAAGCAAGTAACTGTTCTAGTTGTCCTTGGCATTGTGTTAAAGCAGTCTTCTGTCTCCCCCCCCCATTGTATTGGGGTATAAACATAATGGGAAATTAAATGCAGGCAGATTTACAGTATTCACTGGAACTCCCTGCCAGTACTATCCTATGCTTCTGCTTTATTATTTTCACTTGTGTCTTCATTCTCTTTGCTTATTTTTCTAATCCCCAGGCCCCTACCCTGGTAACTGGTATACTTGTCAAAGATGGTCCCTGACAAATACTGGCTATTGGGAAGTCCGGCTATATGTGAGGCTGTGTTCCAGTGGGAGATGTTCTCCATGCAGGATGTAGCAATACTGCTCCTCTCCAAAAGAGCCATCACAGCTGGGCCCTGCTTCATTCTGCTAAGAGAGCTTCAGAACAGAGATGTCTATGGCTGTTATACTCCACTTCCCTAAGGGAGTTTCCTAGCAGAGATGCCAATTTTTTTCTCAGCTTCAGCCCAAATTGTTACTTCTCTGCTTCACTGGAGTTAATGGGAAACTTGCAGAAATGTTGAAGTCGCTGGTGAAGAGTTGCTACTTCTGCTCTGCTCCTTTAAGGGAGTTTGCCAGCAGAGGTGACCAAAGCTTCTCTGTTCCAATCCACTACAAAGTTTCTTACCACTACAGTGAAGGTTTTCACCCAAAACTCATTCAAGAAACTTAATTGGAAGGGAAGAATCCAGGAGAGGGGCTCTCTCTGCCAGGGCAGAAGCCAGCTGAACATGTACAGAACTTATATAGGACTTCTTAGTCACAGAGTATTCCCAGGGAGAAGGTTCTCATGGTGGGAATTGGTTAGATGTCAATCTCTGATCTTGAACAATGCAGAGATTGGCTGGATTTCATGTTCAGGGGTTGGTAGATCTTGAGCTTAGGGATTAGCTGGTTTTGTGCTCAGTTGGTCAAGGGTAGAGTGTGTTTCTTTGGCTTTTGTTTTAGGGTCAAAGTGTGTTCTATCACTTGCCTTTTATAGTCTTTTAAGTCTGATTTCAGGGTCAGGTGTTTCTTTCATTGGCTCTGGATTCAGAAACAAAGTGTATTTCCTTGTCTTGGTTGTGTCAGGATGTATTTCTTTGTCTCCAGTTTCAGAATCAAAATTATGTATTTCACTGGCTCTGATTTCAGAGTCAGGATGTGTTTTTTTTTGGCTGGCCCATTTACCCTACACATAGGACTTCATAAATTCATTTTACCATGAGTTTGTAAGTACAAACAGTATAAAAATGACATCATAATGCTTGAAAAGATTGTTAACACTGTCAAATTTATTTCTACAGAAGAAATAGCTCTGTGTTGTAGGCAGAAGATCCTTGTTCATTCCTGGCTGCCTAGACCCAAAATAATGACACAGAAACAATATTAATTAAAACACTGCTTAGCCTATTAGCTTAAAATTCTTTTTTTTTTTTTGAGACAGGGTTTCTCTGTGGCTTTGGAGCCTGTCCTGGAACTAGCTCTTATAGACCAGGCTGACCTCACACTCACAGAGATCCGCCTGTCTCTGCCTACCTAGTGCTGGGATTAAAGGCATGCACCACCACCGCCCAGCTAGCTTAGAATTCTTATTAACTAACTCTGACATCTTTTTTTTTTTTTTGGTTTTTCGAGACAGGGTTTCTCTGTGGTTTTGGAGCCTGTCCTGGAACTAGCTCTTGTAGACCAGGCTGGTCTCGAACTCACAGAGATCTGCCTGCCTCTGCCTCCCGAGTGCTGGGATTAAAGGCGTGCACCACCATCACCTGGCTAACTCTGACATCTTAAATTAACCCATTCCTATTATTTTGTATTTTACCACAAGACTTGTGATTTACCAGTAAGATTCCAGGGCATCTGTCTCCAGACTCCAGATACATGGAGTCTGACTCCACTTTCTTTTCTCCTCTATCTCTGCTTGGAATTCCTGCCTTGCTCTATTCTGCCCTGCTATAGACCCAAAGCAGCTTTTTTTTTATTAAACAAAGGCAACAAAATATATTCACAGCATACAGAGGGGAATACCAAATCACTTTGTAGCTGATTATAAATGTTTTGGCTAAAGATCTGACCAAATACTGTATAATAAGAAGTCCTCTTTTTTATTTCAGGTGAATGTCTACTGTAATATGCAAATATTTTAAAAGATTGCTGCAAATAAAAATTTTACTCCTATATAAAGCACAAATTTTACCACACTGAATACATTTATAGGGTTTCTCTGCAGTATGATTTTTTTCTCATGATTTAGATTATTCATACATGCAAATGCTTTATCACACTGATTACATTCATAGAGTTTATCCCCAGTGTGTGATCTTTTATGCATTTGAAGAGTACTGTGACGTACAAAGGCTTTACCACACTCATTACATTCATAGGGTTTGTCTCCAGTATGTGTTAGTATGTCTTTGAAAATGACTATAATAAACAAAGCCTTTACCACACTAATTACAAACACAATGTTTCTCTCCAATATAGGTTCTTTTATGCTTTCGGAGGTTACTGTGACATGCAAAGGCTTTACCACACTGATTACATTCTGTAGTAATAAGGGCGGTGGGGCTGCATTCCCAGTACCCCGGCCGCCTGCACTGCTAGCTTATGCCCCGAAATAATTACACGGACACTGTATTCTTTTAAACACTGCTTGGCCCTTTAGCTCTAGCACTTACAGGCTAATTCTCACATCCTGATCAACCCATCTCTAATAATCTGTGAGAACCGGTCTTACCGGGAAGATTCTAGCCTAGTCCATCCTGGGTCTGAGCTTCATGGCGTGTGTCTGCCCAGGAGCGGGGCATGGCATCTCTCTGAGGTGTCTGCCCCGAGAGGAGAGCTGTCGAGTCTGAGCTCACTTCCTCTTCCTCCCAGCGTTCTGTTCTGTTTACTCCACCCACCTATCTTCTAACCAATAAAATGGGCCAAGGCAGTTCCTTTATTAGCCAATGACCTTCCTCCATCAACATTCATAGGGTTTCTCTCCAGTATGGGTTCTTTCATGCCTTTGTAGATTACTGTGACGTGCAAAAGCTTTACCACACTGGTTACATTCATAGGGTTTCTCTCCAGTATGGGTTCTTTTATGCTTTCTGAGGTAACTATGACATGCAAAGGCTTTACCACACTGATTACATTCATAGGGTTTCTCTCCAGTATGGGTTCTCTCATGCCTTTGTAGATTACTGTGACGTGCAAAAGCTTTACCACACTGGTTACATTCATAGGGTTTCTCTCCAGTATGGGTTCTTTTATGCTTTCTGAGGTAACTATGACATGCAAAGGCTTTACCACACTGATTACATTCATAGGGTTTCTCTCCAGTATGGCTTCTTTCATGCCTTTTTAGATCACTGTGACATGCAAAGCCCTTACCACACTGGTTACATTCATAGGGCCTCTCTCCAGTATGGGTTCTTTCATGCCTTTGTAGATTACTGTGACATGCAAAGGCTTTACCACACTGGTTACATTCATAAGGTTTCTCTCCAGTATGCCTTTTTTCATGTGTTTGAAGAGTACTGTTATGTGCAAAGGTTTTAAAACATTGATTACATTCATAGGGTTTCTCTCCAGTATGAGTTCTTTTATGCTTTCGAGGTAACTGTGACATGCAAAGGCTTTACCACACTGGTTACATTCATAGTGTTTCTTTTCAGTGTATGTCTTTTTATGCATTTGAAGATGACTGTGATGTGAAAAGGCTTGACCACACTCATTTCCTTTATAGGGTTTTAATCTAGTAGGTGTTTTTTCAGGCATGTGAAGATGACTGTCACATGTAATGGCTTTAATACATTGAGTATATGCAGAAGTTTTCTCTCTAGTTTGACTTTTTTCATGCCTACAATGATAATGGTACATGTGAAAGCATTACTACATTTAATACATTGTTAAATTTTTTATCCGTATGAATTAATTTTACAATTTAGTCCTTTTTTAAAGAGGAATTAAATGTTAATGTTTTATTACCATGTTTACAATTTTGTTTTTCCCCATTATTAAGGCTTGCTTTTCATCTTTGAAGATACATGATTCACATTTACAGAATCTTTTTTCTACATGAGAATTTTCGTGTATTTGAAGAGAACTGAAAAAACTCAGAGCTTTACCACTCTTATTGCATTCATGTGTCCTCTACTGTGAGTGATACTACATTTGCTAAGTAAACTAGGACAAAGAGAAATATTTGTACAGTCCTAGTACTCATGGTGCTTTTCTGAAATGTGAGATTGTTGATATATTAACAATGAGGCTATAAAACTAATTACTTGTATACTTTTATATCAAATTCAACAAGTATACTCAACATGGAGACTGCTACACATCTTCTGTTTGTTCTGAGAGAGAGGTATGCTATATCTTTTCACATCCCTATGCTCATGTGGCTTGTATCCAGAGTAACATATGATATACCTAGTAAAGGAAGAATAACAAATACAAGATTTCCACACTGAGATCACACTTTATGTCCTCATAGACTTGTGGCATCTGGATTAAGGCCTCTCCACAACAGCTGCCCCTTGATTCATGACTCTAACTGCCCCCTCACTGAACTTAACACAGTCACAAGTATATGGGTTAAACTACCTTTTCTATGGACTATTAGTGTAATAGAGAGTTTTAGAGATATACTTATCATCTTTTCAACATGTATATCTTTTATAATATGAATAATATGAAATAAACAATTTTACAGTATAGTTCTCATTGTATTATGATTCAAATGGTAATATAAGTTAAGACATTGTTTCCTTGACTTCTTTCTTAAAAGAATGACTTGCAAATGCAGTTCACCTATCTGAAATTAAGGTATATGATTTTGTGAGAATTTAATAATTATCAATGCATGTTATTATATACACTGCTGCTTTTGTTTAAAACATATAGGATGTATTACAATTCTTCAGAGGTATATTTGTATATTTATAAATGAAAATTACCTTTCATGTCTTCTAGAACTTTGACAATGTTCTTCAACATTATGGTCTTCCCAACTGTATCCTAAAATATAGTGCCAGACATTATATATTAAAAATTGTAAAAAAAATTTAGCCACCATTTGTAGTAAACCTTACAACCATGCCTGATTTATTTACCCCATTCTACTTTCTCAATCATATTACAAAAGAGCACCATTAACCAATGAACAGTTGTCCCCTTATTTGAAACATGAAAGATAATTCAGCCCTACCTATAGTAGTGAGGTTTCTGTAGGTCTTCACCATCACATCTTTGTAGAGATTCTTCTGGGAAGGATCCAGCAAAGTCCATTCTTCCCAATTGAAGTCGACATGCACATCATCATGGGTCACTGTATTCTAAAATATGCCATACATGTGTACAACCAAAAGCATGATTCTGACAACACTGTAAATGTATACTTCTTTGACAGTATAGTCATATAATTCTGGTGCTCCCCATACTTACTCCATGACACAGACATCATAATTTAATCACCAAGTCACTTTAGAAGCAAAATGAATAGGAGGCTCACCTCTGTCATTTCTGACCCTTTGAATGGGATATCACCTTGCAAGAGAAATGCCTACTGACCAACAATGAAAGATATGTAAACAGATCAAGAGTACAGAGTACAGATAAGAGAAACTGTATGAAAGGTTAATACCTACCTACAAAAAGAAAAATAAGATGAAAAAGCCAGATGTATTGAATCATACCTCTAATCCTTATACTCAAAAGGCAGAGGCATGTATATCTATCTTCATCTGAGTTGAATACCAGCCTAGTCTATGCAATCACTTCTAGGACAGCAAGAAATACATATTAAATATCTCTTTCACATGAAAAATATCAAACAAATATAAAAGAAATAACTCATAGGTTTTTACTGGTTTCTACAAAGAGTTATGCATTCACTTGAACTCTTTATTCATCTACCAGAAACCTGAAGTGTCCCAATTTTAACTGCAATGTAAATAAGATTTTACTAAAAGCACTGTGTGTTTAAAGTTACAAATTGACAAATGAAAACAATAGCAATGAATATGCTGATTATAAATAATCAACACAGAGCAAAAAAGATAGATCAACAGTAAATAGTCCTCCTGGTCTTGCATACAGGTGGGCTCAAGGACTTACATGGGGGATCATAACTATCCATTGTTCCCAGCTTAGGGTTTCTAATACCATCTTTTGATCAGTGTAAAGACCAGGTACTCACATGGTGCATATCCATGCATACAGGTAAAATACGTAGAGGTAGGCAGAGTAGACAGGATTGAATTCTGGAAGGAAGAAGGCAGAGTCATAGAGAACCACCATGGAGGTGCCAATATCAGACATGCTGCATCTTTCCCGGTAAGCCACAACCTTGTGGTGATATCCACATTACTAGAAATGGGTTAAATCAATATATGAGAGTTAGCCAATAAGAGGCTACAGATAATGAACCAGGTAGTATTTAAATTAATACAGCTTCTGTGTGATTATTTTGGGTGTAAGCTAGCCAGGACGACAAGCAATCCCATCTTTGTCGCCAAGAAGGGAACAAAGGGCCACCCTCCTCCTACTACAAAAATATTCTTTTTAAAATAAAAATTCAAAACAAACAAAACAGGCAGGAAGAAGTTTATGCACCTGCAATCCAATGACTCAGAAGGCACAGGCAGTATTAATGTCATGAATACATGCCATTCTGGGAAACATAATGAAACCTTCTGACAAATTTTAAAATTCAAGATATGGGTGAAGCTCAGTACAATAGCATATGCTTGATAGGAACCATCATACAACAATATTAAAACAAAAGCCAGGAATGCTGGCCCACTTTTAATCCCAGCACTTGGGAGTCAGAGTCAAAAGATCTGTGAGTTTGAAACCAGCCTGGTATATAGAGCTAGTTTCAGGACAGCTAGGGCTACAAAGACAATCCTTGTCTCCAAAAATAAACAAACAAAAATGAAAACAGTGGGCTATTAAACCACCTAGGCACCAAATAGCAGCTAATTCTACTGAATCTTGTGTGATTTAGTGTTAGAATTTATGATGGTGGGGAAGTTATGACAGCAAAAGAAGAAAGCTGACTGATTAGTTTCAACCACAACATGGTAGGCACAAAAAACAGGAAATGGGTTGAGGCTACAGAAACTCATATTGTGGGATTCCCTTCTGTATGCTGTGATTATCATTAGTTAATACAGGAACTGCTTTGGGCTTAAGCAGAGCTATGGGAAAGAACTTAGCTAGGTGGGGAAAACTAAACTGAATGCTAGGAGAAAGAAAGTGGAGTCAGGGAGAAGTCATGGAGCCCCACCAGAGACAGATGCTGAGAACTTTACTAGGCCACAGTCACATAGCAATACACAGATTAATAAAAAATTGGTTAAATTAATATGTAACTGTTAGCCAGTAAGAAGCTAGAGCTAATGGGCAAAGCAGTGATTTATTAATACAGTTTCTGTGTGATTATTTCAGGGCTGAGCAGCTGGGAACTAACAAGTGGCTTCCCACAACAAACTGGTGCTTGTGTGGCCAACTAAAATCCACTTAAAATGTTAGAGAGCTTGGAAAAGGATTCTAGACACTAAAAAAAATAAAGTTTAGCCACATTTATTTCCCCAAATGGGGTTTTCTTACTGGTGACATGCTGCGGTTCCTTTAAGAGAGTTTTTCTGATTTAGAGATAGCAGGAAAAAAACCTGCACCATTTTGAAATGCCGGCTTTCTGGACTGTGCTGCCACCGTGAACTCTTGACTTTCTGGAGGACCAGCTATGGGATCTGTGAGCAGATTGCTACTGGCAACTTAGATCCCCTATATGCCTGAAAATGGGGCAATGTACATGGCTCTCAGAGGCAGCAAGCATACCTCTGCCATGTTGGAATGGATGGAGCAAGCAGGCAGGCCGTATTTGCTCTACCAATGGCACAGCTTAAGTTCCACAGTGCTTAGCATTTTAAGAAGTGCTCCTAAACAGTAAAGAATTACAGACACACAATAGGACAGATTCATACCTAAAAGATCTCTAAATGAGACATGGTGTGTTTAAAAAATGTACATAGGCTTGGGAGAGAGAAGAAAACTATAGAAAGTTATAAAAAGAAGTAAATGGTTTATAAAATGAAACAAAGTCTTTAAAGAAACAGAGTATAGAAAATCATAAATTAAAGGAGTAAAGATAATAAAATAAATATTAAAAAGTAATAGAATAAAAAAATAAGCCACATAAACATGGACTATATACAGAGTCTCTGGATTATGTATATTATTGTGTTTTCTTTAATTTTTTTTGGCTGTAAAGGAGCTAAGTAACCAACATATATATTTTAAAGGTATCATGTCTTCAGGATTTGGGTCTAAGGATTTGTTGCTTTGCAAAAGAGGTTCTCTTTTTTTTTCCACAAAGGATGAGAACCTGTGGAATCCCTCCAGACTAATGTGGTTTGATGAAGCAAGACCGCCCAAAAGGTCACTATGAACACACCCAAAAAATTACTTCACCAAATAAAGAGCAGGAAGCAGTTTGAAGAGAACTATGCCCATATTCCCAAATACTGTTCATAAATGTTTGTTTACATTTAAAAGGGAATATGCTATAGAGATTTGCATTGGTATGGATCTTGGTTCATTGATAATATTTTAAGGTCAATTTTATTTATGCATTTCTGCTCTTGATTAAGTCATTGTATGTGTTTAGCTCATTTAAAAATGTAATATATAATTAAAATATAGGTAAATAGAGAGTCATCTATAATAGTAATAGTTAGTAGCATATTAGATTTTCTCAATGTATAGAAATGTATTTCAGATAGATAGGGATTCTTCAAATCTTTCATAGACTTTCAGAATATGACCTTTAAAATGTTTTAAGAGCTTAAGACTTTTCATGACAATGAGACACATCTGCTCCTGGCAGCAGCAATCTACTTCAAGAGGATAATCAGCATCGAAGAGGCTCCTTATGGAGTTGGTTAGCCATTTGGGCAAGAAACTGCTCTAGGCTGGACTGCTTGATGAACTAGACATGCAGGACTCACAGGGTTCCTGATTCATGAAAGCATCTGCTAGACATTCTGCAGGACACAGAAGAAGGCAACTGATGGACTTTTCCATTGCAAGGCAGAACAGGTCTTCAAATTTCCTACTTTATGGAAAAGTCTGCTTGATAGTATGGACCTGTGAGCTGAAGATTGAATGCCCCCAACAACACAGAAGAACTTTGGGTGACTATCCAGGCAACAAGATGTCTTTGTCATTTCTAGAGTTTGGAAGTTGCTTACAATATACTTCCTGTTTACCTCGGTAATATTATATCCTTCTGGAGTCTCTGTTGTAGTTGAAGAATTGGGAGGTGATATGGAATTCCTCTCTCTATGCTGTGATTATCATTGTTTAATAAGGGAACTGTTTTGGACCTATAGCAGAGCTATAGGGCAGAACTTAGGTGGGGTGGGGGTAACTAAACTGAATGCTGGGAGGAAGAATGCGGAGTCAGAAAGAAGTTATGTAGCCTTGCCAGAGACAGATTCTGGGAACATTAGCTGGTAAGCCACAGCCACATAGTGTTATACAGATTAATAGAAATGGGTTAAATTAAAATGTAAGAGTTAGCCTTAAATAAGAAGCTAAAGCTAAAAGGCCAAGCAGTGATTTAATTAATACAGTTTCTGTATGATTATTTCAGGGCTGAGCAGCTTGGAACAAACAAGTAGCCCTCTTTACTACATCATATCACAGCCCCAATGAGAGATTTTATCCAGAGAGGCTCCTCCTACTAATGATTTCACAAGCAATCAAATGAAAGTTACCAAGAAGAGGCACATGTTAAAATACATCTTCTTATCTGGGAGGTTTTCATTCAATCAATTAAATTCTAACCTGGGTCACTAGAGGCTTATGTTCATCCAAGAAGAAAATTAATTTGGTCATTTCAATGATACTCATAGTCTGCAATAGCCCCTACACTTTTCAAATGTTAAAAGTCTCTTCTGATGCTCAAAACAATCACTTGACAGTGACTTGTGGACAGAGGTTTCTGTCCTACCTGGTCTCAGTCATTCAATCCCAGAGAAACACACAGAGGTCTACATTAATTATAAACTGGTTGGCCTATTAGCTCAGGCTTTTTATTAACTAATTCTCACATCTTGCATTAGTACATAATTTTTGTCTGTGTTAGCCACAGGGTTTGGTACCTTTTATCAGTGAGGCATTCTCATCTTGTTTCCTCTATGTCTGGGTGATGACTGCAGACTTAGCCTTTCCTCTTCCCAGAATTCTCCTGTTCTGGTCACCCCACATATCCTTCCTGCCTGGTTACTGGTAATCAGCATTTTATTAAACTAATACAAGTGACAAATCTTTGCAAGGTACAAGACCAGTGTCCCACAGCAAATAACATCTTGTAAAAATCAGAAAACAGGGATGGAACCCGGTCGCAGAGGCGGACGGAACATGGTCGCAGAGGCGGACCAGCGGCAGCAGAAGACGCAGGCCGCAGGAAACGGGAACCATTGTGGCAGCAGATACAGGCTGCAAGGACCGCACACCGAGACCAGATCGCCCCACATCAATTAAATCAAAGAGGTAGGCCTTTGGTTGGTGAAGTCCCTGGCAAAGGAGGAGCCAGGCCCTATTCCTGAAGACCCTTCTGAGGGGTGAGAGGGACCTTGGCCCCCTGGCAGGAACCAGGAAAAAGAGTGAGGGCATTTTGTAAGAGGAGCCCCTGGCCAGCAGGGAAACCTGAACCAGTTTTAAAAGACCCATTAGATAGCATCCATAGGAGGAGATGGGCAGGCGCCAAGGCAAGAATTCACCCAATAATCTGAAAAACAGCATGAAAACACCAGAACCCAACGATCTTACAACAGAAGGTCTTCAACACCCTAACACAGAAGAAGTGGAAAAAATTGACTTTATGAAAGCAATAGAGTCCCTTAAACAACATGTAAAAAATGCCCTTATAGAAATGGATAAGAAGTATAACCAAAAGTTTGAAGAAATGAGTAAATACGTACATAATACCCTGGGAAACCAAGAAAGAACAATCAAACAGGTAATGGAAACAGTTCAAGATTTGAAAACTGAAATGGAAGCAAGGAAGAAAACACAAACTGAAGACCAGCTGGATATGGAAAATCTAGGTCAACGAGCAGAGCCTACAGAAACAAGCATAATCAATAGAATACAAGAAATAGAAGAAAGAATCTCAGATTCTGAGGACACCATAGAGAAAATAAATGCAATGATCAAAGAAAACTGCAAAGCCAACAAATTCTCATCACAAAACATTCAGGAATTATGGGACACAATAAAAAGACCAAACCCAAGAATAATAGGAATAGAAGAAGGAGAAGAGTCACAGCTCAAAGGGCCAGAAAATATTTTTAACAAAATATTGGAAGAAAAGTTTCCCAACATAAAGAAAGATATTCCTTTGAATATTCAAGAAGCATACAGAACACCAAACAGACTGGATCAAAGAAAAACATCCCCTCGCCATATAATAATCAAAACACAAAATATACAGGTTAAAGAAAGAATACTAAGAGCTGCAAAGGAAAAAGGCCAAGTAACTTATAAAGGTAAACCGATCAGACTTACACCTGATTTCTCTATGGAAACAATGAAAGCCAGAAGGTCCTGGATAGAAGTACTGCAGAAGCTAAGAAACCGTGGATGCAAGCCCAGACTACTATACCCAGCCAAGCTTTCGTTCACTATAAATGGAGAAAACAAGACATTCCAAAATAAGAACAAATTTAAACAATACGTAGCCACGAATCCAGCCCTACAGAAAATAATAGAAGGAAAATTGCAACCAAGGAATCCAACATTGCCAACACTGCCTACAATAACTGAGGCATCTAGCGACCCTTCACTAGCACAACTCAAAGAAGGGAGACACACAAATTCTACTTCCAAAAACAATAAGAATATCCAGAGTTAACAACCACTGGTCATTAATATCACTTAATATTAATGGTCTCAATTCACCTATAAAAAGGCACAGGCTAAGAGATTGGATATGAAAACAGGATCCAACATTCTGCTGTTTGCAAGAAACACATCTCAACCACAAAGACAGGCATCTACTCAGAGTAAAGGGTTGGGAAAAGGTCTTTCAAGCAAATGGTCCTAAGAAAAAAGCAGGTGTGGCCATATTAATTTCTAACAAAACTGACTTCAAACTAAAATCAATCAGAAGAGATTGAGATGGACACTTTATACTCATAACAGGAACAATTCTTCAGGATGACGTCTCAATCCTGAATATCTATGCCCCTAATATAAAAGCACCCACTTATGTAAAAGAAATATTACTAAAACTCAAGGCAGACATTAAACCACACACACTAGTAGGAGGAAACTTCAATAAACCTCTTTCAGCAATGGACAGGTCAATCAGACAGAAACCTAAGAGAATTAAGAGAACTACTGGAGGTAATGAAGCAAATAGACTTAACAGACATCTATAGAACATTCCACCCAAATAGGAAAGAATATGCCTTCTTCTCTGCAGCTCATGGAACCTTCTCAAAAATTGACCACATACTTGGAAACAAAGGAAACCTCCACAGATACAAAAAAATATCAGTGTCCACCTGTGTCTTATCAGATCACCATGGATTACAGTTAGAAGGCAAAAGCCACGCTACCTCCAGAAAACCAACAAACTCATGGAAACTGAACAGTCAATTACTGAACCACACCTGGGTCAAGGAAGAAATCAATAAAGAAATTAAAGTCTTCCTTGAATTTAATGAAAATAAAGGGACAACATAATCAAACCAATGGGACACTATCAAAGCAATGCTAAGAGGAAAGTTCATAGCACTAAGTGCCCACTTAAAGAAAACGGAGAAAGCATACATTGGAGACTTAACAGCACACCTGAAAGCTTTAGAAAATAAAGAAGCAGACGTGCCCAGGAGGAGTAGAAGATTGGAAATAATTAAACTGAGGGCTGAAATCAACAAAATAGAAACACAAAAAACAGTCCAAAGAATGAATGAAACAAAAAGTTGGTTCCTGGAGAAAATCAACAAGATCGACAAACCCCTATCCAAACTAATTAAACAACAGAGAGAGAACACGCAAATAAATAAGATCAGAAATGAAAAGGGGGACATAACCACAGACACAGAGGAAATTCAGAGACTCATTATATCTTACTACAAAAGCCAATATGCCACAAAACTAGAAAATGCAAAAGAAATGGATATTTTTTTTAGATAAGTACCATATACCAAAGCTGAACCAAGACCAGGTGAACAATCTAAATAGACCTGTTAGTCACAAAGAACTAGAAACTGTTATCAAAAATCTCCCCTCCAAAAAGAGCCCAGGACCATATTGTTTCATTGCAGAATTCTATCAGAACTTCCAAGAAGAGCTAATACCTATAGTCCTTAATGTATTTCACAATATAGAAACAGAAGAGGCATTGCCAAATTCCTTTTATGAAGCTACAGTAACCCTGATACCAAAACCACACAAAGACCCAACCAAGAAAGAGAATTACAGGCCTATCTCACTCATGAATATCGACACAAAAATTCTCAATAAAATACTGGCAAACCGAATTCAAGAACACATTAGAAAAATTATCCATCATGATCAAGTAGGCTTCATCCCAGAGATGCAGGGCTGGTTCAACATACGAAAATCTATCAATGTAATCCATCATATAAATAAACTGAAAGAAAAAACCATATGATCATTTCATTAGATGCTGAAAAAGCATTCGACAAAATTCAATATCCCTTTATGATAAAAGTCTTGGAGAGATTAGGGATACAAGGGTCATACCTAAAAATAATAAAAGCTATTTACAGCAAGGCAACAGCTGACATCAAATTAAATGGAGAAAAACTCAAAGCCATCCCACTAAAATCAGGACACGACAAGGATGTCCACTCTCTCCATACCTCTTCAATATAATGCTTGAAATTCTAGCAATTACAATAAGACAACATAAGGGGATCAAGGGGATTCATATCAGAAAAGCAGAAGTTAAGCTCTCGTTATTTGCAGATGATATGATAGTATACATAAGCAACCCCAAAAACTCTACCAAAGAACTCCTACAGCTGATAAACACCTTTAGTATTGTGGCAGGATACAAGATCAACTCCAAAAAATCAGTGGCCTTTCTATACAATAAGGATAAGGAAACAGAGAAGGAAGTTAGAGAAGCATCACCTTTCACGATAGCCACAAATAGCATAAAATATCTTGGGGTAACTCTGACCAAGGATGTGAAAGATCTATTTGACAAGAACTTTAAGTCTTTGAAGAAAGAAATTGAAGAGGACACCAGAAAATGGAAGGATCTCCATTGCTCCTGGATTGGGAGGATCAACATAGTAAAAATGGCAATTTTACCAAAAGCAATCTATAGATTCAATGCAATCCCCATCAAAATCCCATCAAAATTCTTCTCAGATCTGGAGAAGACAAAAATCAACTTTATATGGAAAAACAAAAAACCCAGGGTAGCCAAAACAATCTTATACAACAAAGGAGCGTCTGGAGGCATTACCATCCCTGACTTCAAACACTGCTACAGAGCTACAGTATTGAAAACAGCTTGGTATTGACATAAAAACAGAGAAGTCGACCAATGGAATCGAATAGAAGACCCTGACATTAACCCACAAACCTATAAACACCTGATTTTCGATAAAGGAGCTAAAAGTATACAATGGAAAAAAAGAGAGCATCTTCAACAAATTGTGCTGGCAAAACTGGATGTCAACCTGTAGAAGAATGAAAATAGATCCATATCTATCACCATGCACAAAACTCAAGTCCAAATGGATTAAAGACCTCAATATCAGTCCAAACACACTGAACCTGATAGAAGAGAAAGTGGGAAGTACTCTACAACATATGGGCACAGGAGACCACTTCCTACGTATAACCCCAGCAGCACAGACATTAAGGACCTCATTGAATAAATGGGACCTCCTGAGACTGAGAAGCTTCTGTAAAGCAAAGGACGCTGTCGCTAAGACACACAGGCAACCCACTGACTGGGAGAAGATCTTCACCAACCCCGCAACTGACAAAGGTCTGATCTCCAAAATATATAAAGAACTCAAGAAACTAGACCGTAAAAGGCTAATCAACCCAATTATAAAATGGGGTACTGAGCTGAACAGAGAATTCTCAACAGAAGTTCAAATGGCCAAAAGGCACTTAAGGTCATACTCAACTTCTTTAGCGATCAGGGAAATGCAAATCAAGACAACTTTAAGATACCATCTTACACCTGTCAGAATGGCTAAAATAAAAAACACCAAGGATAGCCTTTGCTGGAGAGGCTGTGGAGAAAGGGGTACACTCATCCATTGCTTGTGTGAATGCAAACTTGTGCAACCACTTTGGAAAGCAGTATGGCGGTTTATCAGGAAATTCAGGATCAACTTACCCCTGGACCCAGCAATACCACTCTTGGGAATATACCCAAGAGAGGCCTTATCATACAACAAAAATATATGCTCTACTATGTTCATAGCAGCATTGTTTGTGATAGCCAGAACCTGGAAACAACCTAGATGCCCTTCAATTGAAGAATGGATGAAGAAAGTATGGAATATATACATATCAGGGTACTACTCAGCAGTAAAAAACAAGGGCTTCTTGAATTTTGCATGCAAGTGGATGGAAATAGAAAACACTATCCTGAGTGAGGTAAGCCAGACCAAAAAAGAGGAGCATGGGATGTACTCACTCATATTTGGTTTCTAGCCATAAACAAAGGACATTGAGCCTATAGTTAGTGATCCTAGAGAAGCTAAATATGGAGAACCCAAAGAAAAACATATATAGGCATCCTCCTGAATATTAACCTTCATCAGGCGATGAAAGGAGACAGAGACAAAGACCCACATTGGAGCATCGGACAGAAATCTCAAGGTCCAAATCAGGAGCAGAAGGGGAGAGAGCACGAGCAAGGAACTCAGGACCGCAAGGGGTGCACCCACACACTGAGACAATGGGGATGTTCTATCGGGAACTCACCAAGGCCAGCTGGCCTGGGCCTGAAAAAGCCTGGGATAAAACTGGACTCGCTGAACATAGCGGACAATGAGGACTACTGAGAACTCAAGAACAATGGCAATGCGTTTCTGATCCTACTGCACGTACTGGCTTTGTGGGAGCCTAGGCAGTTTGGATGCTCGCCTTACTAGAACTGGATGGAGGTGGGGGTTCCTTGGACTTTCCACAGGGCAGGGAACCCTGATTGCTCTTCGGGCTGAGGAGGGAGGGGGACTTGATTGGGGGAGGGGGAGGGAAATGGGAGGCGGTGGCGGGGAAGAGACAGAAATCTTTAATAAATAAATAAATTTAAAAAAATCAGAAAACAAGTTACATCTTTCCAACATACAATGGTATAGAATATGAAACACCATTTACACTGCAAAATAGAGAAATGGAGACATAGTGAGAGAAGATTGAACCAAGAGAAGATTGAAGCATAGCAGGACAAATATTAAATCCTGTAGCTCTGTCTCTGATACACAAGGCTTCAATTTCAAAGGGCTTAGATGGCCCTATCCCTGCATCTAGTTTTCGTTGTGTTTTTTTTTTTTTTGAGACAGGGTTTTCCTGTAGCTTTGGAGTCTGTCCTGGAACTAGCTCTTGTAGACCAGGCTGGCCTCGAACTCATAGACATCTACCTGCTCTGCCTCCCGAGTGCTGGGATTAAAGGCATGCACCATACCACCCTGCCCTGCATCTTTTCATATATCTCTGTGGTTAATTTCACTCCCTATATTCAGCTAGTTCTCCACAGAAGATGTTCTCAATATCTTATGTTATCAAAATGCAACCTGGCTGTATCAAAATACAACCCTGGCTGTTGTGGAATATTATTGTAAGATGTGTTATATTTGTTTATGTTGTGAAACAACTGTTTCAATGATACAAATATGTGTTGCATTCTTTTATGTTGCATGTGTATAATTCTGTGAAGCTATGATACTGGGCTGGTCTAAAATACCTATTTGGCCTAATGAACAGTCAGTAGCTTGGTAGAAAAGTATAAGAAGGGCTGGCAAGCAGACACAATAAACAGGAGGAGAAATCTTGGAGGAAAAAAAGGAAGGATGACCAAGAAAAGGAGAGAAAAGTATGGGCCAGTGACTCAGATACACAGCAAGCCACAGAATAAGAAGTAAATAAAAATTTATACAGAATAGAGAAAGATAAAAGCCCAGAAGCAAAAGGTAGATGGGACAATTAGTTTAGAAACGCTGGCTAGAAACAAGACAACCTAAGACCAGAAATTAATAATAATAATAATAATAATAATAATAATAATAAGCCTCAGTGTATGTCACTTTTTGAGAGCTGGGTGGCAGACCTCCAAAAGAGTAAAAACAACAACAACAACAGGTTTTGTCCTCATAGCTTCATGGTATGAACTCTCACAATCTCTTCACTGGGTTTCTGTCTCTGCCAAACATGGATGCCAGTAACAATGCTGAATTGTAACCACAAACTAAAAACCCAGTACCCTAAATTTTGATTCTTTCTTGTTTACAGGACCAGCACATGATGAGTGGTCCTGAAAAGCTTAACTTCTTAATTGACAGACACTAACACACTTGGACCACAGGTGTAGCAGATTTTGTATGAAATTGCTTCCTAGGATTAGGAATCACTTTGCTTACTCCTTACATAAATTGAAGATTTATGTGGATGGAGTCTTACTCCTGGAGCACCTTGCTAGACTTCCATTCCATGGCAAGGGCCTGTCTATAATAGTAATAAACTCCTTGAAAATCCCTGCTTCTTTCAGTAATGGTGGCCACCTGAAACTACCTTTTCATTTTCATTTATTACAGCCCCACGTGTTTTCTTTTTACTGTAGACCTGAATGAATCATCAGTAATAACCATCCAACAGATCCAATATTTCATTTAAGGAATCAGCCCATTTTTTTTTAATTATGCTTTACTAAATATCCAGGTAATAGAAAGATTTTGGAGCCAAAATATCAAACAATGACCTCTAACTTAATCTGTTATGGAGTCTATAATTTCCAACTGAAATCCTATGATCTCAGTCTCTACTTTCTGGCATTCTTCTTAACATTTCTGTCTTCCTGGTCCTATAAGAACAGCCAATTTAGTTCTGTGTAAAACTTTCTATATTTTTTTCACCACCTAAAGTCTAGATATCTTCTACACTCTTTCAAGAGGCATCATTCCCAGGTTCTGCCTAGCAACAATATTACTTTTGGTTTTCCATTTCTTTGTCCTAACTTGCATTTATGTTGCTCTGATTAAATCCTCTAACCAAAATCAGCTCAGACAATGAGTGGGGTAATTTGACTTCATCATTTTTAGAGCTTAGGATAGAAAATCATGTTAATAGTTGAATGCAAAAATCCATGGACAAAGATTGTTTCCTGGCTTTCTCTCTTGCCCAGTCACTCCTTCATTCATGCTAAGATAGCTCCCTTTTGTAGCCCAAGCCCACTTTCTTAGGGATATTGCCACCCTCATTGGAGGAGCCTTCCCACGTGAATCATCAACACAATCTCTCCCAGATACAGCAGTCATGGCTTTTATGAACCACGCCACTCTGAACACAGTTGAGCAAATGTTCTTGTGGTAGGATCTTTTGGATATATGTCCAAGAGTGGTATAGCTGGGTCTTGAGGTGAATTGACTCACAACTTCCTGAGGACTGCATGTTGATTTCCACATTGGCTGTACAAGTTTGCACTTGTAAAATGAATCCCCTTGCTACATGTCCTTGCCAGTATTAGCTGCCCCTTGATTTATGGAGCTTAACAAATCTAACAGGTGTAAGATAAAATCTCAAAGTAGTTTTGATATTCATTTTCCTGATGGCTAAAGATGTTGAATATGTCTTCAAGTGTTTCTCAGTCACTTTAGATTCTTTTACTGAGAATTCTCTTTAGAGGTGTTCCCCATTATAGTTGGATTATTTGCTTTGTTCTTGTCTAGTTTCTTGAATTCTTTAATATCCTAGGTGAGGAAGCCCATAATCACATGGAAAAATATGATATTTACTCACTTATAGGTGGATATTAGCAGTTAAGTAAAGTATAATCACAGTAATCACAGTTAATCACAGTACAATCCATAGACACAGACAGGCTAAGTAACAACAGCTCTAGGGGAGATGCATGGATCTCCCTGGTAAGCAGAAATAGAAGAGATCTTGTGGGTATACTGGAGGCAGGGGGGATGGGAAGAGGAAGGATCAGGTGAGCGAAGAAGAGACAGATGGGGAGAAGACAGGGAAAGATGATGGGAATAGAGAAGCTTTTAACAGGGGATGTGGAAACTGTAGTGAAAACATTCTGGAAACTATAAAGGTGACCCTAGTGACTGTTCCTAGTAATCAAGAATATGGAGGTTGAACTAGCCGTTTTCTGTAACCACATAAAGCTCCCAGTGGGACTGGGACACCAAGCCAGCCACAAAATATTCAACCCACTTGTACCACCTGCAAGATATGCTGGGACACTGGTGACTCTGAGATTTCTTAATGGCCAATAAATGACTGGTCTAACTTGAAGCTCATACTATGAGAGGAAACCCATAACTGAAAACTGCCTAGATGGCCAGGAACCAGAACTTGAATGGCTCAGAGAACAGGGGTAGAACCAAATAACAGCTGACCAAGAAAAGATATCAATAAAATGATTCTTAACTATTTCTTGCTATAATCATAGGTTGACACCTGGCCTACTTGTTATTAAAGAGGCTTCTTCCAGGGGCTGATGGAAGCCCATCAGAGATCCTTACCCAAACATAAGCTTGAGCTCTATTGATCTTGTAGAAGGAGGGTGTGAGGATTGTAGCATTCAGTGGTTGAGGAAATCAGGAGAACATGGCCCACACAATCAACTAAGTAGGGCATATAGTGGCTCAAAGAAAACTGATGTAGCAATCACAGAGTCTTCATGGCTCTGTGCCAGGTCCTCTGCATACATGCTATAGTTCAGCTTGGGGTGTTTGTGAAACTCCTAACTGTAGGAGTCATGGCATCTCTGACTCTTTTGTCTGTTCTTAGGACCCTTTTCCTTCTATTGCATTGGCCTTGTCTAGCCTTGAAATAAGAGTCTGTGCCTAGTCTTATTGCACCTTGGTATGATTTATTTTGTTGATTTCCCTGGGAGGTCTGCTCTTTTTTTTTTAAGGGAAAAGGAAGCAGTGGGGCTGGGACAATGGGATTTGGTGGGGGAGGAACTGGAATGAGTAGAGGAGGGTGAGAATTGAATCAGGATATATAGAATATGAGAAGAATAAATACAAATAAAAATAAAATGCATTTAGTGTAAGTTCAATGATCCTTATAATCTGTAGCAGCCCAAACATCACAAATGTCCAAAGTCTCTTCTGACATTTTAGACAATCTTTTGACTGTCACATGTTGTAAAATAAAAAAAAAATAAAGATTTACAACATATAATGGCACAGGGCATAGTCCCATTCATAAAAACAGGAATATGACTGTGTTACACCTCCCATCTTAGGCAGACTCATGTGTATGTCACACCAGTGAGAACAGATAGGCAGACCACAAACCCATGAAATTTCCACACTCCCTACATTCCCACAGACATGATCTTTCAGCAACCCTACAGCTGCTACCCTCAAAACCATGTACCCACCCCTATATCAGATGCATAGCCTCTGCTCAAGTGCAGGCCACATGAGCCAAAATAAAAAAAACAGGTAGGAAAAAAGAGGTAAAGACTCTCTGCTGGACCAGAACCTATGGAAGTCACCAGAAATTCACATGGGTTTATCTGTGCACCTCCATTCTTTTAATAATTCCACAACACTATCCCCAATCCCACTTCCCTCCTCTTCTCTGTGTTGTAGCCTTCAACTTCAACTATCTGCAAGAAGTCTATGTAGGCCACCTTCCAAATGACCTTCCTCAGTCTCTCAGTCCCCATCAACACTATCTCCAAATTCCCTATGGTCTCCTCTCCTTTCATGCCCAAACATTGGGTGAACACCATTTGTAAGATTTCCAGCTCTAACTTGGGATGAGAGCACCTGCTCAACCATAGGCCACATAAAGCAGAAAATTAGAAAGCAAATAGAAACCAAGCAAAATAACACCCATGCAACAAAGACAAACTGAGAGATGAGTACATAGATCCACAAATTCCTAAAACCCAGATACTTGGACACCAACATAAAAACACAATCAACAACAGCCAGAGCAATAAGTCACTACCAGATTCCAGGTATCCTACTGCTGCAAGCTCTGAATATTCCAATAGAGTTGAAGCACAATTAAGACAACTTTACGAAGATGACAGAAGTCCTTAAAGAAGTAAATGAATCCCTTTTTTAAAAAAGTAGAGAAAAGATAAATGCAGTATTGGAGAAAATTAATATATCCCTTAAATAAAACCAAAAACAAACAAAGAAACAGTTGGCAGAAATGAAGCTGTTCAAGACCTTAAAATAGAAATAGGAGCAATTAAAAAATATGAACTGAAATAATTATGAAAATGAAAATCTAAATAATCAAATAAGATATTGAACAGAGAATTTCAGACTTTAATGGCATGATCAAAGAAATGGACATATTGATCAAAGAAAATGTTAAACCAAAAATTTCCTGAAACATAACATCCAGGAAATCTGAAACACTAGAAAAATACCAACCCTAATAATAACAGGAAATGGAGAACTATCTCACCCCAAAAACACAGAAAAAAATTTCAAAAAAAAATCATAGTCAAAATCTTTTCTAACTAAAATAATACAGGAGAACGCAGGCCACAGAATCAACTAAGCAGGGCTCTTAGGAGCTCACAGAGGCTGAAATAGCAATCATGGAGCCTGTAGGAGTTTGCCCCAATTCCTCTCTATATGTGTTATCATTTGTAGCATGCTATTTTTGTGCAACTCCTAACAGTGGGAGTGGGGAATGTCTCTGACTCTTTTGCCTGTTCTTGGAACCCTTTTTCTCCTACTAGCTTGACCCATGCAGTCTTTGATATGTGCCTAGTCTAATTTCAATTTGCTATATATGGCTTTATTGATATCTCTTGTGTGTCTGCTCTATTCTGAAGGGAAATGAAGATTGAGTGGATCTGGTGGAGAAGGGAGTTGTGGAGAGGACTGAGAGAAATGGAGAACAGAAAAACTGCAGTTGGGATATATTATAAGAAAAGTGATGTGTGATGTCCTTCTGTATAAGTGTTGCTTTTATTGGTTAATGAATAAAGCTGCTTTGGCAAGGCAGAATATAGCCAGGTTGGAAGAGATATATATAGAGAGTAGGCAGAATGTAAGAGAGGCCATGTAGCTGCCAAAGCAGAAAGACACCCCAGAACCTTATCAGTAGGCCACAGCCTCGTGGTGACACAGAGATTAATAGACGTGGGTTAAGATGAAAGAGCAAGTTACTAAGAAGCCTGAGCTAGTAGGCCAAACAGTGCTGTAATTAATATAGTTTCTCTGTGATTCTTCAGGTCTGGGTGCCTGGGAAATGAATAAGCAGCCTGTGTTTACAAGAAGAATAAATTTTGAAAAGAGAGAGAGAGAAATGTGGACACAGTGAGGGAAGATTGGTTCATGGTAACACAAAAACTCAGTAGGGCAAACAACAAATCCTTTAGCTGTGCCTCAGACAGGTAGGGATTCATTTTCAAAGAGCTTAGATAGCACTATTCATGAAAAATTATATATATATATATATATATATATATATATATATATATATATATATATATATCCTTATATATTTATTATATATATGTATATATCTACCTCCTATATGTAGTTCTCCATGGCAGATATCTCATAGCTTGGGTATTACAACATCCTATCATCTAAAAATACAACTCTGTCTTCATCTTCACAGCTTCATGCAATAAAGTTTCACAGTCTCCTCAGTGGGTTTCTGACTCTGCCAAACACAGATGGACAAAACCATGTTCAGCTGAAACTAAAGAGGAAGAATTTATGACCTATAAATTTTGCTTCTTTCTTTTTTCCAGAAACAATACAACATGGGTCCCTCCACAACACACACAATTTGGCTTCTAAGTTGTTATGGATGCTACTATGCTTGGTTCAGAGTTCCAGCAGCTTCTGCATGAAGTTGCTTTCTCAGATTAGGAATCAGGTTGCCTATTCCTTTGAGGAATTGAAGACTTGGATAGATGAAATCTTTCCCTAAGTTACCTTCCTAGGCTTCAAACAATAAGAAGGGCCTTCTCTTTAATGGTTCTAAACTTCTTGAAATTTTGTCCTCTTTTTCATGACAGGACTGCCCTTTGAATCTTCCTAGTGTTGTTTTTCTCCACAAAACTGACTTTTTGTTTCTATCCACATCACTCATTTTTTTCCACTGTAGACCTAAATAAATCATCAGGAATAAATACCCAACCGAATCAATGCTTTGTCTAAGAAATCTCCCAACTACTTTTTAAGTTGGCCTTACTCAACTTCTCAGGGAATGGAGAAAATTGGAATGATTTGGGAAGAAAATATTATACAAATGACCCATAGATAAATTTTTCATGAAATCTATTTCCCACTGAAATCCAATGAGCTCCACTGTGTGCATTACTTTCAACACCCCCATATTCCTAGTCCTACAGGAATAGTTAATTAAGCTCTGTACAGTTTTCTATGCCTTTTGCCACCTAAAGTTCTAATATCCTCCACAATCCTCCAAAAGACAACGTTCCCACATTCTACCCAGCAACAAAATCACTTTTGGTGTACCACATTTTGACCTAATTTATTCATTTCTTGCTGTGATTAAATTCCCTAAATAAAAGCATGTGAGGTAATAAACAGGTTTCTTTGACTGATATTTCCAGATCACAATCCACAACTGTGGAAGCTTAGGATAGAAATTCAAGTTACAAAATGAAGGCAAGAGACACTAAGGAAAAATATTTACTGGTTTTCGCTCTTGCTTAGTCACTCTCTTGTTCAGCTAGCCTACTTATCCCTCTCAGTCCCACTTTCTTAGGGTATTGAAACCATGAGTGGAAGAGAAGAGCCTTCCCACATGAATCATCAATCAACACAATTTTCCCATAGTTAGTAGCAATTTTGATCTGGGCAAAGCCTCAACTGATGTTCTCTCAAGATGACTCTAATCTACATCATGTTGACAGCTGAAGCTAATTAAGGTAGAGATGATAATATAGGAGAAGAAGATTTTTTAACACAAAATCAATATATTAACCATATCAAACATGAAGAACTGAAAAACACAGATAGGTCAAGAAATGAGAAAAAGTAAGCCTCTAAGATCAAGAGGAGAAAACTAAAACTGTTTCTCCACAGAAACTTACTAAACCAAGAAATGCTGACGGACCTATGAACACCTGATATTCAATAAAGGAGCTAAAAGTATACAATGGAAGAAAGAAATCATCTTCAACAAATGGTGCTGGCATAACTGGATGTCAACCTGTAGAAGAATGAAAATAGATCCATATCTATCACCATGCACAAAACTCAAGTCCAAATGGATTAAAGACCTCAATATCAGTCCAAACACACTGAACCTGATAGAAGAGAAAGTGGGAAGTACTCTACAACATATGGGCACAGGAGACCACTTCCTACGTATAACCCCAGGAGCACAGACATTAAGGACCTCATTGAATAAATGGGACCTCCTGAAACTGAGAATCTTCTGTAAAGCAAAGGACACTGTCAACCCACTGACTGTGAGAAGATCTTCACCAACCCTGCAACAGACAAAGGTCTGATCTCCAAAATATATAAAGAACTCAAGAAACCAGATGTTAAAATGCTACTTAACCCAATTAAAAAATAGGGTACTGAACTGAACAGAGAATTCTCAACAGAAGAAGTTCAAATGGCCAAAAGACAATTAAGGTCATACTCAACTTCCTTAGTGATCAGAAAACTGCAAATCAAAACAATTTTGAGATACCATCTTACACCTGTCAGAATGGCTAAAATCAAAAACACCGATAGCCTTTGCTGGAGAGGATATGCAGTAAAGGGTACACTCATCCATTGCTGGTGGGAATGCAAACTTGTGCAACCACTATGGAAAGCAGTGTGGTGTCTCAGGAAATTTGGGATCAACCTACCCAGCAATAACACTCTTGTAAATGGACAAATGAAAACATCAAATATTTATGTTGATCACAAATAATCAACACTGAGAAGGAAACATGTTTCAACAGTAAAGAGTACTCCTGGTCTGACTCAAGGAATTACATGGGGGGATCACAACTATTCATTATTCCAAGTTCAGCGTTTCTAGTTCCATCTTTTAATCAATATAAGGATCAGGCACTTACATGGTACATATCCATGTACAAGTAAATACTCATATTAAAATAAAAATTCAAACCAAACAGAATAGGCAGGAAGAAGGTGATGCACCTGCAATCCAATGGCTCAGAAGCACAACCAGTATCAATGTCATGAATACATGCCATCCTGGGAAACATAATGATACCCTCTGTCAAATTTTAAAATTCAAGATATGGGTGAAGCTCAGTACAACAGCATATGCTTGATAGGAACAAAAATCATCATAGAACAATATAAAAACAAAAAATCCAGGCCCACTTTTAATCCCAGTACTTGGGAATCAGGTTCAGGGGATCTCTGAGTTTGAAGCCAGCCTGGTATATAGAGCAACTTTCAGGACATCTAGGGCTACACAGACAAATCTTGTATTCAGAAATAAACAAACAAAAATGAAAACTGTAGGCTACCAAACTGTCTTAGCATCAAATAGCAGGTAATTCTACTGAATCTAATGTGATTTAGTGATAGAGTTTATAATGGTAGGGAAGTCATGACAGCAAAAGAAGAAAGCTGACCAATTAGTTTCAACCACAACATAGCAGGCACAAAGAACAGGGAATGGGTTGAGGCTATAGAAACTCATATCACGTGTCCAATGAGGAATTTCATCCAGAAAGGCTCATCCTCCTACTGGATTCACACGCAATCAAATGAAAGTTGCCAAGAAAAGAGACATGTTCAAATACATCTTCCTATATGGGAGGTTTTTATTCAATCAATTACATCCTGACCTGGGTCACTATAGGCTCATGGTCACCAATGAAGAAAAATGCATTTAGGGTTACAGTTGGGAATCACTTTGCTTACGCCTTCCATAAGTTGAATGCTTATGTGAATGGAGTCTTACCCTTAGAGCACCTTGCTAGGCTTCCATTCCATAGCAAGGTCCTTCTCTATAATGGTGATAAAATCCTTGAAAATCCCAGCCTGTTCCAGTAATTGACTGCCATAAGAAACTGCCTTTTCATTTTCATTTATTTCTGCCCCACTTGTTTTTTTTCCACTGTAGTCTTGAATGAATCATCAGTAATGACCATCCACCACATTCAATATTCCATTTAAGAAATTAGCTCATATTTTTAAATTCTGCTTTACTAAATTTCCAGGTCACAGACAGAAAAAGACATATTTTGGAGCCAAAATATCACACAAATGACCTCTACCTTAATCAATTTCAACTGAAATTCTATGATTTCAATCTCCACTTTCTATCATTTCTCTTAACATTTCCATCTTTCTGATCCTACAAGAAAAGCTAATTAATTCTGTGTACTACTTTCTATTTTTTTGCCACCTAAAGTTTTGATATCTTCTATACTCTTCCAAGGGACATCATTCCCAGGTTCTGCCTAGCAACAATATTACTTTTGGTTTTCCATTTTTTGTTCTAACTTGCATTTATGTTGCTCTGATTAAATCTTTTAATGAAAAGCAGCTCAGGCAATGAGTGGGGGTATTTTGGCTTCATCATTTTGGGAGCCTAGGATAGAAAAGCAAGCTAATAGTTGAAGGCAAAAATACATGGACAAAGATTGTTTCCTGGCTTTCTCTCTTGCCTAGTCAGATTGGTGCCTTTTGTATCCCAAGCCCACTTTCTTAGAGATATTGCAACCCACAGTGGAGGAGCCATCACACATCAATCATCAATCAACACAATCTCTCCCAGATATAGTAGTTTATGGCTTTTATGAACAAAGCCACCATGAACACAGTTGAGCAAATGTCCTTGTGGTAGGATCTTTTGGGTATATGTTCAAGAGTGGTATACATTGGTCTTGAGGTAGATTGACTCCCAATTTCCTGAGGACTGCATATTAATTTCCACATTGGCTGTACAAGTTTGCACTTGCAACAGCAATGAATCCCCTTGCCAGCATTAGCTGTCACTTGTGTTATGGATCTTAACAGTTCTAAGACTTGTAAGATGAAATCTCAAAGTAGTTTTGATATTCTTTTCCCTAATGGCTAAGGATGTTGAACATGTCTTCAAGTGTTTCTCAGTCACTTTAGATTCCTTTACTGAGAATTCTGTTTAGAGGTGTTCCCCATTATAATTGGATTATTTGGTTTGTTGTTGTCTAGTTTCTTGAGTTCTTTAATATCCTAGGTGAGGAAACACAGAATCACATAGATAAACATGGTATGTATTTACTTATGGGTGGATATTACCAGTTAAAGTATAATCACAGTAATCACAGTTAATCACAGTACACTCCATAGACACAGAAAGGCTAAGTAACAAGAACAGCTCTACGGGAGATGAATGCATCTCGTTGGTAAGAAGAAATAAAACAGATTTTATGGGTGCACTGGAGGCAGGTGGGGATGGGAACAGGAAGGATCAGGTGAGTGAAGAAAAGACAGGTGGGGAGAAGACAGGGAGAGATAACTGGAATAGGGGAACTTTTAACAGGGGATGTGGAAACAGTGTAGCAAAAACTTTCTGGAACCTATAAAGGTAACCCTAGTGAGGACTCCTAGTATGCAAGAGGAGGTTGAACTAGCCATCTTCTGTAACCACATAAGGCTACCAGTGGAACTGCGACACCAAGCCAACCACAAAACATTCAACCCACACTTGTACTACCTGCAAGATACGCTGGGGCACTGGTGACTCAGAACTTGCTTAGTGGCCAATAGATGACTGGTCTAACTTGAAGCTCATACTGTGAGAGGAAGTCCATAACTGACACTGCCTACATGGCCAGGAGCTGGAACTTGAATGGCTCAGAGAACAAGGGTAGAACAAGGGTCAAATACAGTTGACCAAGAAAAAATATCAATGAAATGATTCATAACTATTTTCTGCTATTATCATAGATTGCTGTTTAGCTTAATTGTTATTAAAGAGGCTTCTTCCAGGGACTGATGCAAGCCCATGCAGAGATCCCTACAAACAAAAAGTAGGAAGGAGTATGGAGAGAACTACAACCAAATTCCCAAATATTATTCATAAACATTTGTTTACATTTAAAGGAGCCATGAAATAGAGATAATACTTTGCATTTGTATAGATTTTGACCTATTGATAAAAATTTAAGGTCAATTTTGTTATATATACATACATACATATATATATATATATATGTTCTTGTTTAAGGTATTATATTTGTGCAGCTCATTTAAAGATGCAATGTATAGTTAAGAAATACAAATTAGACCCCCCCCAAGCCTGCCCTGTTGTCTGCAAGGTCCTTGGCTCAGGAATAGTTTCCTGCTCCTGCACCAAGGCTACCCACCCAGAGGGGTGAGTGCCTGCCTATTAGGCAGGCCTGAAGGTCCTCTGCAAGGGAGCGAGGGCACTTTCATCTTGTGCTGCAGGGTCTCCTGTGTTCTACTCGACCCCGCCCTGTTTTCCACGTTAGCCCTTCTGTCCGTGGGTCTTTAGGCTACCAGGCTTCCTTGTTTCAGTGCTGAGGAGTTCCATCTGGATGGTGCTGAGGACTTTCATACAGACAGGAACAGTTTCTGCTTCTACACTGAGGAGATCCACCCAGAGATTCAGTCACAGCAAAGACTGAACCAAGACACCAGGCCTCTCCTGGCTCCATTTGAAGGACGTGATGGGCAGGCACCAATGCAAGAATTCTTCCAACAACCTGAAAGGCAACATGACATCACCAGAATCCAGGGATCGCAAAACAAGAAGAACTGAACACCCTACTCCAGAAGAAATAGAAGAAATCGACTTTAAATGGAACTATATGAAAATAATAGAGGACCTTAAACAGGAGGTGAAAAACTGCCCTAAAGAAATAAAGATGACAAACAAAAAGGTAGAGGAAATGAATAAATCTCTCCAAGATACCCAAGAAAAACAAGAGAAACAAGAAAAAGCAACCAAACAGGTAAGGGAAACGGTTCAAGACTTGAAGAATGAAATGGAGGTAATGAAGAAAACCAAACCAAGGAAGGCAGGAGATGGAAAATCTGGGTAAACGAACAGGAACTACTGAGACAAGTATTACCAACAGAATACAAGAGATAGAAGAAAGAATCTCAGACACTGATGATACCACAGAGAAAATAAATGCACTGATCAAAGAAAACAGCAAATCCAACAAATTCTCATCACAAAACATTCAGGAAATCTGGGTCACAATAAAATGACCAAATCAAATAATAATAGGGGTAGAAGAAGGAGAAGTACAGATTAACGGTCCAGAAAATATATTTAATAAAATTATAGAAGAAAACTTTCCCAACCTAAAGAAAGTTATTCCTATGAAGGTTCAAGAAGCATAGAGAAATAGACTGGATAAAAAAAATCTCCATATAAGAATTAAAACTCAAAACATACAGAATAAAGAAATAAAATAAAATAAAGAAATAAAATAAAATAAAATAAAGGTTCAAGAAGTATAGAGAAATAGACTGGATAAAAAAATCTCCATATAAGAATTAAAACTCAAAACATACAGAATAAAGAAAGAATATTAAGAGCTGCAAAGGAAAAAGGTCAAGTTACTTATAAAGGTAAACCTATTAGACTTACTCCTGACTTCTCTATGGAAACCATGAAAGCCAGAAGGTCCTAGATAGATGTACTGCAGACACTAAGAGACCATGGATACAAGCCTAGACTATGTTCCTGTGACAAAAGTTCTTCCCAGACACACAGCTCATTGACATAAAAGCCTAGCCCAGGAACAGCTGCAGGCAGTTGAAGTAGTTTTGGGAAGACAGGCTCATCCTGTATTGGATATAGTGGCATTTCATTTATGTTGTAATATATAAAGCTTGCCTGAAGTTCAAAGAGTAAAACAGCCCCACTGGTCAGTCTTACTGACCAGGCAGTGGTAACACACACCTTTAATCCCAGTAGCCATACTTGCTGCTATAGAAACCAGTCCTAGAAAGGAATATAATATAATATAATATAATATAATATAATATAATATCCCCAATTTCTCCAAGATTTTATTACTCATGTTCCACTTGGACAGTCACAGCTTGGAAAGCTTAGAGAAAGCACTGCCATCATAAGGGGATGAAGAGGAGGGAGGGGTTCAGGCTCCGGTGGCAGCTGCTGGGGAACAGGAGGTGAGGTGGCAACACTCTGAGAAGCCCTTTCCTCATCATGGACTTAGAGAAGACGATCAGTCTAAGCCTCTACTGATTTAAGGCTTATTCCAGGAAACCCCAAACCTGCCTCTACCTATGCAGCCCACAGGCAGTGATGCATACACACAACAGAAAGGCCAGATGATGCCCGAGTAGGCAAGGGAGGCCAGGCAAGCATAGTGTTTTAATAAATGTGTCTTCTAGAGGCTTTCAACATACTCAAACCTATGGGACACTATGAAAGCAGTGCTAAGAGGAAAGTTCATAGCACTAAATACCCACTTAAAGAAAATGGAGAAAGCAAACATTGGAGACTTAACAGCCCACCTGAAAGCTCTAGAAAAAATAAAACAGACTTACCTAGGAGGAGTAGAAGACTGGAAATAATTAAACTGAGGGCTGAAATCAACAAAATAGAAACACAGAAAACAATCCAAAGAATCAATGAAACAAAAAGCTGGTTCTTGGAGAAAAAATCAACAAGATTGATAAATCCCTATCCAAACTAGTTAAACGACAGAGAGAGAACATGCAAATTAAGATCAGAATGAAAAGAGGGACATAAACACAGACACAGAGGAAATTCAGAGAATCATTAGATCTTACTACAAAAGCCTGTATGCCACAAAATTGGAAAATGTAAAAGAAATGGACATTTTTTTAGATAAGTACCATATACCAAAGTTGAACCAGGACCAGGTGAACAATGTAAATAGACCAATAGTTGTGCAGAATTAGAAGCTGTTATCAAAAACCTCCCTACCAAAAAAAGCCCAGGTTCAGAGGGTTTCAATGCAGAATTCTACCAGAACTTCCAAGAAGACCTAATACCTATACTCCTTAATGTATTTCACAACGTAGAAACAGAAGAGTCATTGCCAAATTCCCTTTATGAAGCTACAGTTACCCTGATACCAAAACGACACAAAGACTCAACCAAGAAAGAGAATTACAGGCTAATCTCATTCATGAACATCGATGCAAAAATTCTCAATAAAATGCTGGCAAGCCGAATCCAAGAACACATTAGAAAAATTATCCATTATGATCAAATAGGCTTCATCCCAGGTATGCAGGACTGGTTTGACATATGAAAATCTATCACTGTAATCCGGCATATAAATAAACTGAAAGAAAAAGCCATATGATCATTTCATTAGATGGTGAAAAAGCATTTGACAAAATTCAACATCCGTTTATGATAAAGGTCTTGGAGAGATTAGGGATACAGTGGTCATACCAGTTAATTCCTTGGGCAACTGAGGAGAGTGAACCTGAAATGGCCCTATCCTATAGCCATACTGATGAATATCTTGCATATAATCATAGAACCTTCATCTGGTGATGGTTGGAGATAGAGACAGAGACCCACATTGGAGCACTGGACTGAGATTCCAAGGTCAAAATGAGGAGGAGAAGGAGGAAGAACATGAGCAAGGAGTCAGGACTGCAAGGGGTGCACCCACACACTGTGTCAGTGGGGCTGATTTGTTGGGAGCTCACCAAGGCCAGCTGGACTGGGACTGAATAAGCATGGAATAAAACCGGACTCTCTGAACATGGCGGACAATGAGAGCTGATGAGAAGCCAAGGAAAATGGCACTGGGTTTTGATCCTACTGCATGAACTGGCTTTGTGGGAGCCTAGCCTGTGTGGATGCTCACCTTCCTAGACCTGGATTGAGGGGGGGGACCTTGGACTTCCCACAGGGCAGGGAACCCTGACTGCTCTTTGGACTGGAGAGGGGGAGGGGAGTGGGGGTAGGGAGAGAGGAGGGGAAGAAGGGGGAAGAGGGGGAGGGAAATGGGAGGTGGGGAGAAGGCAGAATTTTTTTCAATAAAATAAATAAAAAGAAATACAAATTAATAGATTGTCTTTTATAACAGTTAAACTTTTAGTCATGTTAGGCTTTCTAGAAGTACAGAGATATATTTCAGATGGGATAAGTATTCTTTAAATCTTTCAAAGACATACATAATATGGCATTTAAAATGTTTTAAAAACTTAGGACTTTTCATGACAGTGAGCCACATCTGCCTCTGGCAGCACATATTATTTCAGAGAGGTTGATGGGCATTAAAAAAACTCATTATGGAATTTGCCTTCAATGTGACTAGCCATTTGGGCAAGAAACTTCTGCTGGAATTGCTTCATGGTATGTTTTATAAACTGGACATTCAGGACCCACAGAAAAATGACTGCTAAAGTTGCCTAAAGAAGGTGAGAAAGTCATTCAAAGTTCCTGCTCCATGCAAGAGTCTGCCAGACATTCTGCAGGATCCACAAAAAAAGGTGACTAACAAACTGCCAATATAGGCAGAACTGTCTTTGAAATTTCCTGCTTCATGGAAAAGTCTGCCAGACACTATGGGCCTATAGGCTGGAGATGGATGTCCCACTGTTACAGAAGAACTTTGGGTGACTGTCCAGGCAGCAAGATGTCTTTGTCAATTCTAGAGTTTTAGAAGTTGCTTACAACGTACTTCCTGTTTACTTAGGTAGTAGTATATCCTTCTGGATTCTTTGATGGAGTTGAAGAAAGAGACAGTTTTATAATTATAAAAAAATAGATTAGACATAAAACCTTAGACTCAAAAAGATGGAATAGATGATATAGTATTTTTCTTAACTTGCCAAGTGTAAAGGGACTAAATATTGTAACTCTAATTCTTGCTGGATAATGGTTTCCTTATATGTAATCTTGCTATGTCAAAATCGAAACCTTCCTTTTTATTTAGACAGAAAATAGGAGGTGATGTGTGATTCCTCCTGTATGCTATGAAGATGTTTTATTACCATTGGTTAATAAAGAAGCTACTTTGGGCTTATAGCTTCACAGAATAGAACAAGTGGAAATTCCAAGCAGAGATAAAGGAGAAAAGAAGACAGAGTCAGGGAGATGCCACATAGCTGCCAAAGGAGAAAGATGCTGGATGGAACCTTACTGGTAGGCCACAGTCATGTGATGACACAAAGATTAATAGAAATAGGTTAATTTTAGATGTAAGAGTTACTTAATAAAAAGCCTAAGCTATTGGCTAAGCAGTCTTGTAATTAAAATATTTTTTATAACTATTGCAAGCCTAGGCATCTGTATACACCAGGATATAATAAAATTTGCAAGCTATACAGTGTACACAAGATTAATGTTTAAATTGAATTGTCATGTTAAACTTTCATGATTCCTTGACTACTAAGGGATCATACAAAGAAACACAAATCAGCCTGAACGTTTTACTATCTGAGGGAATTCAACTGGAACTGGGAGGTATATTGTGACCCAGGAACCATGGGCTTACTTTAACCTGAAAAACCTATGACACAGGTCTCTCAAGGAAGTTAGGTCAGGCCAACTCCATGGTTCCCTGCAGAGCTTACAACCCACAAAAATTTTATGACTTTGACCTCCACTCTCTGCCATTACTCTCAACATTTCCATCTTCTAGGTCCCAAAAGAACAGCTGATTAGGCTTTTTGTTCAGTTTTATGATATCTGTAGCATTCTTATAACAGTCAATATTCCAAAGTCTTTTGCAGCACTTGAGTCCCATTTTTGTTCCAACTTTCTTCTCTGTTGCTGCTATTACATTATCTAATCAAAAGCAACTCAGGTAATGAGTAAGTTTATTTGGTTGTTAACCCTATTTCACAATTCTTAATTATGGGAGCTTAAAGCGGATACTCAAGCTAAAAATAATAGCTAAAGGCAAAACATGTGGAACCATTATTTTCTGGCTTTCTCTCTTGTTTTGTCACTGTCTTGTGCTTAGCTAGTCTTCTATCTATCCCAGAGCTGCTTGCTCAGGGATATTGCCAACACAGTGGAAAAACCTTCCCATATCAATCAAAACCAACACAATCTCTCTCAGACAATTTAATCAGACATTCTGATCTAGGAATACCCTAATTGGTGTTTTCTCAGATCACTCTAAGCTATGTCATGCTGATAGCTGAGGCTAATTAAGAGAAAAAGACAATATTATACAAAAATATTTTAAAGATCTAAAGGCAATGTACTAATAGCATCAGTCACTTGACCAGCAAAAACACAAACATGAAGATAGATATGCCAGAAAATGGAAAATGGCAAACATATAAGATAAAGAAGAAAAAACTAGTACTGTCTCTCCACAGAAACTTCCCAAACCAATAAAAACTCAAGGAACTAATAACATGAGAAATTTTTTGAATACAAAGTTAGTGAGACCATTATTTTCCAGAAATGAAGAATATTCTTAAATAACAATTAATAAAATCAATAACATAGATGACAAAGACACAAAGACATATTGTGCTCCTTTAAATAAAAACTACAAGATTTTAACCAAAATCAAACTCTAAGAAATCACTGACCAGCACTCATCCTATAGACTTCAGTTCTCTCTCCTTTAACAATAACAAAAAATGGCTTGGGTGAGGAGGGATGTTCCACCAAAATTGGAGAGATTCCCTTGAAACCTTCTCATGTCTTAACTTCGTAGAAAACAGTTTTGATTACTAAGAGGATCTCATTATCTTATAGTAAGGAATAGGATGTCTCCTAGGGTCACTTAGACACCATTTGTATCCCATGATTGATAATTGCCTGTAAGTCTGCAATCAGAGTGAGGAAATGAAAACATTTTTAAACAAAATGCAAGATAACAGATTTTTTAAAGAATCAGTGTACACCTAAAGCAACTTGTTTTACTTTAATTGCTTTATAAGTCAAAAGTACTTTTGAAAACAAGTTTATTGTTATTTTTTGCATATATTTTACATGAGTTAGAATATCTTCCATATGTATGCAGGTGACATACAAAAAAGAAGGGTTCAGATGCTTTGGATCTGAAATGGAAGAGTTATGAGCCTAACAACTTGAGTTAGGTATCTGAACATAGGTCATCTCCAAAATGAGTATGTGATGAGCCATCTGCCAACATCCATAATGGCTTTTATCAAATAAACAAAAGTCTCTCAGATTAACAATAATAGCAACAAAACCAAAATAAATAAAGAAGTAAATAAATGACCCTTGGAAACATGATGCATCAAAATTAAGATGATGTGTGTGGTAAATTTGCATGATAAATACATTAAAATGACAATGCAAAACAATTTATAACAGGAAAACTGATTACAAAGTTATATTCATAGTGGAAACACCCAGAGTAATCAGTGGGATTATGAAAAAATAGTACACAAATTGACATAATATGAATTCTTGCTGGGTTGTGGTGATGCACACTTTAATCTCAGCACACGGGAGGCAGAGACACGTGGATCTTTGTGAGTTCAAAGTCAGATGGTCTACAGAGCAAGTTCCAGGACAGGCTCCAAAGCTACAAAGAAACCCTGTCTTGGGGGGGAAAAGCAACAACAATCAAGAATGTGTACAATATTTGAGAAAGAATAAAGGAGATGGAGAGAAAAAGAAGAGAGAATAGGCAGAAAAATATCATTAACTATTAATAAAAAGACCAAAGAAAACTTAGAAGACATGTGATCTTAAAAAATGTTACTCACCTACCTATGATTCTATGTGTAGAGAAATTAAATAAATAAATAAAGACTTCACAATTTTCACAAAACTACCTCAAAATGACCCATAAACTCTTCTTTCTGACCCTACAGCTACTGGTATTTGTTCCAAACAGTGAGGCCCCATGCTCTAGAGACCTCTCCTTCGGTCTTGTTATGTTTTCAGGTAAACCCAGTCTCACTGATGCCCAATACCAAAGCAATATAGTATAATTTCTGCTTCCTGTCACATGGATTATGGCACAAGATATAGATTCTGCCCTATCTACCTGCCCAACACCATACACACCTAAGAAACCTCTGCAGCTCAGAAACTCTTTTTGTCACCTGGAACTAAATATCACTGAATGACATCATTGTGGCTAGTAGTATCAGACAAATTAGAAGCATTTTAATCATGTATTGCTAAAAGACAGTCAACATCACCATAGTTCCACCAGCTTTTAAATTATTTGAAACATTTATAAGACAAACTTGAAAGTAGAATGTAATATTCAGAACTTCTAGAAATAAAACTATAAGTTTTCAAATCTGTCTTCCCACTGCACACCAAAAGCATGACTCTGTGTGTACACTGGACAGTGATATTACAAGTATAATATTCTACCTTGCCGGGGCTGCAGAGTGTCCCTCTTCCCAGGAAATCCATATACAGGGAGGCACAGAGGACAACGACCACTGCCCAGGTCATTACATAGGGCAACAGAACCACAGCCTGGCTCATGGTCCATCCAAATCCCAGCAGAAATGACAGTTCAACAGACCTTCTCTGAACACCCTATACTCACCATGGCATAGCTTGTGGTATTCCTAGGGCTGGAGAGATGGCTCAGTGGTTAAGAGCACTGACTGCTTTTCCAGAGGTCCTGAGTTCAATTCCCAGCAACCACATGGTGGCTCACAACCATCTGTAATGAGATCTGGTGCCCTCTTCTGACATGTGGGCATACATGGAGGCAGATTTTTGTATGCAAAATAAAAATAAATAAATCTTTAAAAAACAAAATAGTATAGTTAAAAAAACTCACTTCAATAAAAGTAGAAAAGAATCCTGAAAAGAACCTGCAAGAAACCTGCCACTATTATACCTGATTGCTAAGACTTTCAAGAATCTCTCCTTGGCTAGGGCCATTCATCTTGGCCTCAGAATATTGTCAGCTCCCCTACTGGGTGATCAAAGATCAAATGACTCAGATAGCACAGTACTTCCTGTTCTGTCCTTCCAGCCCAGTGGTCAGGGCCCTAGATAGAAAGTTAGTAATTTAGTAGATAATCCTCCACTTTCAAAGAGCATATCCTGTTCCTTATCCAAAGCACAGGGTCTTTTGTGTGCACATCCTATTACACACTCAATGTGCACTGCAGCCAACCCATTGCCTCATACCTGGGAAATCTTGCAGCCAAACACAGGTCACATTTACAACTGCTATTAAAGACAAGTGGGCCATGAATTAGAAGACACTGAGGGATTGTGGTAAGTCTTGGGAACAGGCAAGAGAATGTGGATACAATACTGGAAAGAACCTGTAAACTATCTCCTGCTGGTGCTCCTAATTGCCAACCAGAGTCCCTCATTAGCTAGGACCACCCAGCTGGGCTTCCAGACATTGGCAGTTACCCTACTGGGAGAGCAGAAATCAAATGTCTTAGAAAGCAAAAATCCTCCAGGTTTGTCCTTCCACACTATGGTCAGACAAGATACTAATCTGGAAATTTTGTAGTTTAGTAAAATCTTCCATTTTCCCAGAGCACTTCCTGTTCCTCCTCCAAGGCACATGGTCCTATATGTACACTTTCCATTACACACTCAAGGTCCAGAGTAGCCAACCCCTTACTTCATAGCTGGGAGGTCTTGCAAACAAACACAGGTCACAAACAGTAATTGTTATTAAACAAAAAGAAGCCATGAGAATTAGAACACAACAAAGGGTCTATGGGAGGGCTTAGAGGCAGGAAAGAGATAGTGGAAATAATGTATTTATAATCCTGAAAAATTCTGTTAAAAAGTTGAAACAGATTTTATGGTCATGTGCCCCAGAGACCAGGGATTTGTATCAGAGCACACGAAGTGCTACTCACATCATTTCTCTCACAGTATACATCTTAAACCTAGAAAATAAATCATGGTAGGCAGGGCCACACCATTTTATCCAGCTCTTCTATTTTACTTGAACTACTGTAACTACAGTAATTTGGTTTAATGATAAGTTAATTTCTTTATATAGATTCTTGTATGCATGGTCTGTGGACCCATGAAATGGCCAGTCAGCACATTTATGGAACATTTAAAATTGATTACCTCACTACTCACTGCTAATGCCAACTATTGTCACAGTAGGAAAGCTTTTACCTTCCTTCTTTCCCATCCCTTTTTCTGATGTGACGATACTGGCTTTAGAATTGGTCCGTGAACTCAGTTATTACACAGGTCCTACTTCACTTGTAAATTCACAATAAAATCTAAAGAAGTTGGAGTATACTCATTCACTGATCTATTTCTCCTTCACACAGACCAGTCAATGTCCAGCATGATAGGAGTTGCTGGACTGTTTTTGCAGCACTAGGTAGCAGAGGCAGGATTAGGAGTTCATAGCAATTCTCAGTTACATAGTATGATGCAAGCCCGAGCTACAGGAGACACTGATCTAAACCAGTTTTTCGCAATCTTCCTAGTGCTATGACTCTTTAATACAGTTACTCATGATGTAGTATTCTCCCCACCTATAAAACAATTTTCACTACTACTTCATAACTATATTTTTGCTGTTATGAATCATAATATAAATATCTGTACTTTTTGATGGTCTTAGGCCTGTCCTGTGATAGGTTCATTTGATCCACCAAAATGAGTCATAACCCACCAGGTTGAGAATCACTGCTCTAATCTGATATAAATAAAAAGATGAATAAATAAACAGCTCTTAAAAATGAAATTCAAAACCTGGGAAACATTAGAAAATACAAGATTATAGCAGTTATGCCTTTGAAGAAAATGAAATCTAAAATATGACAACCATTAATTGATTTCTTAAAATAATAAAAAATAATTGAACACTTAGTTATACTGACTTTGTTTTTCTTTTTTTTTTTTTTTTGTTTTTTGGATTTTCGATAAGTTATAATGACTTTGAAACAGAGTAGGCACTTCCCTGGTAGGGAGAATGCCATTAGTAAGAGAAAGCATGACTTTGTCCCATGTAAAATGTTAGCTTCTGAGTGCTGACACATGGAGTTACAGCCAATGGCCTGTGTCTCAAACATCTGAGCTGAATTCACTGTGTCAACCAGGATTAAATATACCTGCATGGGAGAGTTCACTAATTGGAAACTAAATATGTAGTTGTTCAAGCTATCCTCCTTAAACTGCACACCCACTGGTGTCTGTCTTCATTCACATGCAAGAAATTAATGTATGATGGGAAATCACACCAAAAGTCACACACTGTGTCAATCAGGTCCTTCTTTGTAATGGATACCCCTGAAGCTCACTCCCTTAAACTTCATTCTGTGATCTAGTTATTGTCCAGTTTTTCCCCCTTCCAGTGTACACAGTATACTGTTCCTGCACTTCGGGTCTGAAGGGAGAAGCCATGATCCACACACAAATCCTTTTATTGTTATTGCAATGGACACCACCACGATAAGACTCAAAGTGGTAATTTTAGAACTCTGTGGTGCAGCATACTTTTAATCCAAAAATTTATGGCGGTTAACCAAGAGGATAGCAAGGGTAATGCTCTGTGGGGCTACAGACAGGATTCAAGTCCACCTCAAACAGTATAGGGGACATTGACTATAAACTGCTTTTTTAAAAACTGAAAACTGCAGCTGTCCTAGAATTATTATACTTTCATGGCACACAGGTTGTGACCCTGTAATGGCCCCTTGGGCAGCATGTTAGAGGTCTTTGATGGGGAAGTGGGTCTTTTGGCTGGTTGTAAATCATGGTTGTCTCATTTATTATTATAGAAATGTACCTTACTCGCTTATTAATCCTGGTGAACAAACATTTGCATCTCATGATACTAATCTCTAACAGGCATGGCCAGCATACTACTTATCTTTGGGGAATTTGGGATGCAGTACTCCCTCACTTAAATTCTACTTTGTGTGACTTAATGTCTCCTAAGAACTGGCAAATCCTTAACCTATTAATTCTATACTCAATTATGCTCTCCTACTTCACAGTTTAGCAGCGGAGTGCCTCTACACAGGAGAAACCATTTATGAGCTCCACAAAATTAACTACAGATGGATCCTAAACATAAATGTTAAAAGTGCAGAACTTCTGTAGATACTGGAGAGACCAGTAGGCTCCGAGTTTGGAAAATTTGGTGGTATCTCTCCACATGCGACAACATAAGCACTACAGGCACCACCATTTGCAGCTCCCAAAGCTCTGCTCTGTGCAGACACAGCCCACCCAGGCAGTGAAGTTATTCAGAGTCTGCCACAGGGAGTTGCAAGGATCACTTAGGGCTACTTAGGATGAGGCAGGAACACACTAAACTCTGTGTTTGTCCACTGGCTCCCGCCCAGCCAGGCGAAGATGCATCACATCAGCCACGAGCCTCAGCAGTCCGCTCCACCTAGTTTGGGGACAGCAGCCCCAAACCCACCAAGCCCAGCCACTCCTCCACACGTGGGAGGAGCAACCACGTGCACCAAGGCCAGCAACTCCTCCCCACCTGGGGACATTGGCCCCTTGCTCTCCTTGGCTTGCCTCTCCTCCCATTCGGGAGAGCAACCATTCACTCACCATGGTGCAGCTGCCTAGCTGACAAACTTTAACCCCACAAGGGATCACAAGGCGCAGTGCATGAGAGAGACTGTGATTTCTTCAGGAAGTGCTAAACCGGAAGTCTGGCTCCCGGAAGAACCCGCCCATTTTACTGGTGGAGGCTCTCATTGGCTAGTAAGGTCTGAGTGACAGAACCAGGTAAGCAGAAGGGACACAGCACAGCATTCCCAGCACTGGCGGCTAATCTACAGAAACAAATCCCAGATTGGTTGGAGATCTAAGTCAAGTTCAACAGCAAGTCTTTTGCTAATGTAAATCAATGGGTTTGGTTTTAAAAGGAAGTATACAAATTCAGAAAGAGGCTAATCAGAAAAAGTTGCACGAGTAGAACATTGGGTAAACCAAGAACATTATAAACAAAGTCCACAGTGGTGTTGGAACTGATAACCACAGCTTTCACCCGTCTGTGTAAAGGTTTGGGTTCTGAGGATCTGAAACAACCCTTTTCCAAAGGCCCTGTCCCCACATCTTTGCCAGCTCTCCCAAGCGTATTCCTGAGATTAGAGACAGAGCTCTGTTGTTGCTCTATACATCATTGCCTTAAGGAAACCTCCCAAAGCCTAGGCAGGTTGCCAAAGTCAGAGAGGCCTAGTTTCAAGTATTTTCTAGAAGTTCTGCACTTAGCACTTGACATTTAGGTGTAAGGTCCATTTGGAGTTAATTTGTGGACGTTGTAAATGGGGTCTCATGTACTGTGTAGTACTCTACTACTCAGTCGCAATGTAGAATTGGTGATATAAAGGATTGACCAATGCTTAGAGAGTAAGCCACACAATATAGAATTTAGCTGAGGGAGGGCTGCCTTTGAAATACACCCAAAGACAAGTAGTATGTTAATCAGAACTATTAGAGATTTGGATGCAAAGATGTAAATGTTTATTTAACTTTTTTGTATACATGTCTGTAGTGAAAAAAGCAAATGAGATACTCACCCATAGAAAGGATAGAGAGTCTGCCTGTGTAACTCTCTAGAGTAAGCTGGAGCATCACAGTTTTAAGAGGGATTTCTTAGTTGTGTTGAGTCCAACACAATTCCATGATATTTTGTTATGTGTTTGCTGTTTCTTGGTATCAACTACATACATTAAAACCCAAAAGCATGGTTATAGTGGTGAAATACCTGGTTAAATCCAGACCCTCCCAGCAGGAAGAAAATAGCCAAAAATCTAACCAAGAAAAGAAGAATCAAGAATCTAGGATTAGCCAGTTCAGTGACTGTGTTTCAAGAACTAGCTGAAGATAAAGTTAGATTGTAATCTTGGAAGTGATCTTGAGAGGCAGGGAGTTGCCCCCTTGTGACCAACACTGGATTTTTGAAATTTTCTATGACACTTTTGGATTACTGGGCTATGGTTTCTTCCCTTAAAAACTCCTTCTCCCAGTCACTCAGGGTCAAACTCTTCCCCTGCATGGGTTATGAGTCTTGGCCCCAGTGTACTGGTTCCCATCTCATTGATTAAAGCCTCCTGTGATTGCAGCAAAGATGGTCCTTTGTGAGTTACTATGGGGGTGTCGTGTTATCCCAAGACTTGAGTGAGAGTCTCCCAAGAACTGGGGGTCTTTCAGTAGTAATGCCAAGTATCATATGAATAATGTATTGTGTTTTATCTAAGGTTTAGTTGAACAGTTTATACCTAGGAAATACTAATTTATTACATTATCATATACAGTTTCTATTCAGATTTCTTTTGTTGTTACTCAGCACTATCTAAAGACAAACAATTGGTACCTTCCTGTGATCACTTGTGACTGCTTACCAAGGATGACCACCACCGGGTTTGCTGACTGTTAATATTCCATCATGAAAGAAAGTATCCCCTCCATCTGAGTACACAGCCTCTTTTCCAGTCACCTATATGCAAATCATGCCTAATGACATGTGACCTTCTGGTTTCAGAGATGAACTAGAGTACACAGCCTGGAAAAGACTTGGGAGGATGTACATTCTTTGTATGCACCTATGAGAAAGCCATTTTTAAAAGTGGGGATTTACCTTGAGTGCTATCGGGCTTACTTTCTACGTTCACTGAGAAATGTATTGTAATGGAAAGCATATGTGCGGTGGAAGAGTAGAGAGAAGGTAAGCTCCACATACGCAGCTATGGGAGAGCCATTGTACATACTAGATGGAGACGTGCCTGTTTGGCTGCCTTTTGGGTATCTTAGTTAAAGCTTCTATTGCTGTGAAGAGACACCATGACCACAGCAACACTTATAAAGGAAAACATTTGATTTAGGCAAGCTTACAGTTTCAGAGGATTTAGTCCATTATCAACATGGCAGAAAGCATGGTGGATGCAAGCAGAAATGGTGCTGGAGAAAGAGCTGAGAGATCTCCATCCAGATCAGCAGGCAGCAGAAAGTGACTATGAAATACTTCAACAAGGCCACACCTCCTAATAGTGCCACTCTCCATGAGACTTTCGGGGCCATTTTGATTCAAACAACCACAGAATCAAAACCCTTGTAAGTACCTTTTCAACCACACTCAATAAGAAAATAAAAGGAAGATTTTGGAGCCAAAATATCACACAAATGACCTCTAACTTAATCTGTTATGGAGTGTATCATTTCCAACTGAAATGCTATGATCTCAATCTCTACTTTCTGACATTCTTCTTAACATTTCCATATTCCTGGTCCTATAAGAACAGCCAATTTAGTTCTGTATACTAATTTCTATATTTTTTTCACCACCTAAAATCTAGATATCTTCTACACTGTTTCAAGAGACATCATTCCCAGGTTCTGCCTAGCAACAATATTACTTTTGGTTTTCCATTTTTTGTCCTAACTTACATTTATGTTGCTCTGATTAAATCCCCTAACCAAAATCAGCTCAGACAATGAGTGGGGTAATTTGACTTCATCATTTTTAGAGCTTAGGATAGAAAATCATGTTAATAGTTGAATGCAAAAATCCATGGACAAAGATTGTTTCCTGGCTTTCTCTCTTGCCCAGTCACTCCTTCATTCATGCTAAGATAGCTCCCTTTTGTAGCCCAAGCACACTTTCTTAGGGATATTGCCACCCTCATTGGAGGAACTTTCCCACGTCAATCATCAACACAATCTCTCCCAGATACAGCAGTCTGTGTTTTTTATGAACCACGCCACTCTGAACACAGTTGAGCAAATGTCCTTGTGGTAGGATCTTTTGGATATATGTCCAAGAGTGGTATAGCTGGGTCTTGAGGTGAATTGACTCACAACTTCCTGAGGACTGCATGTTGATTTCCACATTGGCTGTACAAGTTTGCACTTGTACATGTCCTTGCCACATATCCTTACCAGCAGTAACAGTCCCTTGTATTATGGAGCTTAACAAATCAACAGGTGTAAGATAAAATCTCAAAGTAGTTTTGATATTCATTTTCCTGATGGCTAAAGATGTTGAACATGTTCACGGTGGGTTTATCATCTTATAGTTCTACCAGCAATGGAAGAGGATTTCAGTCTCTTTACAGCCTCATCAATACTTGTCGTTTCATATATTTATGTGTATGAGTGTTTGCCTGCATTTGCTGCTGTCCTTAAAGGCCAGGGATTGATTGCTGGCCTAGGATGCTGTGTATTTTAGGAAATGTCTGTCCAGGGTGTGTGAGCCAGCCCAATTGTGAAGACCGGAGGACAACTTGCAGGGGTGAGTTCTCTCCTTCCATGTGCATGTGGGTTCCAGGGATGAAACTTGGGGTAGGTATGGCAGCAATCAGCTTTACTTGGTGATCAGGCTTGCTGGCCCTGCAGTATCTTCAGAACTTCCTTGTGGACCTTACTGGGTGTGGGGACTCCAAGGGTGTTCAGTGACCATCCAAATCTGCCTAGCCTCTCCACTCATTGCCCCCCACTTTAGGCGGCATAATAACCAGGCTAGCTTAATATGAAACAGCAAATTTTAATGAAGGGATATCTTACAACACCAGCGATCCAGTGATGAGCAGGAAATACAAACAAAGAGAGCTGCGGGGCTCATGCTCGCCAGATTTATAGGTAAACATTAGCCCAAGGCGAACACGCCCCCTAATGGGCTGGGCTTATCCCTACACCCCACCACCAGGAGTGTGGACATTGGTGATGTCTGCTGCCTCTGGACCGAAGTACCACTGGCTGCACGAAGGGGTGCCCTGGGCCTCTTCCCAGACTTCCTGGTTCATCAAGGCTGCCTCCTTGCTGGCCTGGGAAGAAAGCTCCATGGCCAGACTGAAGATCCTGTGGGCAGAAGAAAGAGAAGGGACAACTTCGCCTCTGGCCAAGAACTCTAAAGGAGATCTTAGAAAAACAAACTTGTTAGAGAAATAGGTTCTCTCCTTCCATACAGATCCTGGGGACTGAACTCAGGACACCAGACTTTCCTTGCTGGCTGATCTCAGGACCCTAATGGTGTCTTTGGAAGTCAACAAGGGTGGCTGCCAACTTGGGGGCAAGTGTGCATGTGTCCATATGGTGCTGCAAACAGAAGCAGGGCCTGTGTATACTGAGTTCCCTCCGTCCCCAGCTCTCCCTCTTTTGAAGGAGACAGCACCTAAGATTCCTAGGCTGACCCTAAACTGATGACCCTCCTGCCTCAGCCCCCAAGCATCTGAGACAGCTGACAGATCTGTGCCCCCAGGCCTAGCAGGAAAGAGCTGTGTGGTGAGCCTTGAATGCATCCTTCATCCTCCTGTTCACCTGGGACCTCAGTGCCCCACACCCTCAACAGTGGGCAAATTTGATGTGAGGAGACCTTGTTGGTGCCAAGCTAGATGTGAGATTCAGCCATTACCACATGGTCAAAGGCCAGGTGTCTGAAGACTTTAAGAGCCCCTAGAAGGAGGGCATGTGTCCAAGAGTGAATACCAGGTACTGCTCAGATACTGACTGGGAAAACTTGTGGCCATACAGTGGTCACAAGCACAGGGAGACATCCTCAGTCTATGCTCCATATGAGTGATGGCTGACCCATTCTGTAGGCCAGCGCTGGGTACGGCGCTTCAGAATCCCTGAGAACTCCTATGGGCATCTCCTTAAATGCATTTTTTTGGAGGTGGCCAAAATGGCCAAGCCTGCCTGATGACCTCAGTCTGATCCCTAGGGCCCACAAAGTGGAAAGAGAGAACAGACCCCAAAGCCGTCCTCTGACCTTTACACTCATGCCTTGGCATGCACATGCCCAAACATAAAAATACGTAAAAAAACAAAAACAAAACCCCAACACGTGTGATGTTCACACCTGCCATTCTAGAACTCTGCAAGCTGAGGTGGGAGGATTTCTGCACGTTCAAAGCCACACTCGGTGTTACAGATTGAGACCTTGTCTTAGAAAACACACAAAACAACAATGTCCCTCAAGAAACCACGAGACTGGCTAGGCAGTGATGGTGTGCAGCTTCACTCCCAGCTCTTGGCAGGCAGAGGCTGGCGAATCTCTGAGTTCGAGACCAGCCTGATCTACAGAGCGAGTTCCAGAGTGAGAAACTCTGTCTAGAAACAAAACAAAACATACAAAAAGAAACCCCCAAACATCCTGCTAAGACTGACTTCTGAATGACGTTTAACATGTGTTGAGCAACTGTCCGGCTCAGAAAAGGCTCTCTCTGTCCCCTGCTGACCTGGAGCTGCCCTATCTAGGGCATGAGACTGAGTGTGGGGTGCTTTCCTTGCCCGTGGTGACCTCAGGTCTCTACGGTTCCCAGTCCTACTCTGCTGGACTCTGGCACAGTATGAATTGATGGCTTCACTGCACCCAAGGTCCCAGTGTCTCAGAACTCAGAAGTGGGCTAGGAGTGGAACAGTGCTGTAGTAGTGAGGCACTCAATAGCTGAGTCCTCAAAAGCCCAAACAGTCTTCACCTGAGATAGCAGCTGGGTGGGGTTCCACCTCCAGCAGAGCTCTTGGTCCTTCTTGGTAATCAAGTCCCTGAGTTCCTCCAGCAGGCGTGACACCTGCGCGCTGGTGTCTGGCACCTGCCCGCTGGCGTCCGGGGAGGAAATGCCCAGCTCGCCCAGGAGCTGCAGGGTGGTCTTTAGGGCCGGCATCGGATCATCTGTGGAGATACAGGCTGTTAGCAGAACTCCGGTGCCCAAAGCAGCAGCTGTTTGAGCTGTGCAGCGTTGGCTCTTCTCTCACACTCAGGGAACAGGGCCAAAGGGAGGGATCTTAGGAGATCTCACTCGTCCCTGGAGTGTGGGTGCCAAGTGCATGCTGGGAAGACAAACCCAGTGGGGAGCGCACAGGTGTTTCTGTGACTGCTGCCCAGGAGGCTCCTGTGGACCAGGGGAGCTGGGGCTTCAGGCCGCTGCTCTGTTCTCTCACCCTCTGTCCTTCCACTACGAGCGACAAGCAGGATGCACCTGCCAGATGTGGCTTGGACCTGCACTTCCTGGCCTCCGGATCTAAAGAGCTGAGGTTCTGGTATCTGTAGCAGCTGTGTGTCCCAGGCACAGACCTGCACCACACACAACCCAGCAAGGTCATGAGGGTTAAAGGACCTGTTCCTGCTGTGTCGTGTCCTCACCTCACCGTCAGTGCTGGGGTTTTGCTGGGTACAGACTTGCGAGGGGCAGTTTGCTAGGAGGATCGCTACAGCTTCCAGGTCAACACTATGCTCTTTTATGGAGCCAGGGTCTCACTGTGTTGTAGCTCAGGCTGGCCTGGAACTCACAGCCTCCCAAGAGTCAGACAATAAATGTAGGTCACCATACCTTTTTCATTTGTTACGTAGCCCAGGCAGAGTAAACCCTGTGCAGCTAAAAAGTCCTAAGGAGGATGTCTGCTCCAGAGAATCCCTCAAATGACCTCTCAACACCCCCACCCTGTTGGTAGGGCCCAGGGCTCAGGGCCGGTAGATAGGTCACCCTGCCCCCAGAGTCTTCCAGCTGTGAGGTCCAGCGTGGGGTTGGAATCGTGACTCAGCTGCCTGTGTCCTACTTGGTCCACACGGGTTCCAACACCACCCCAGGGTAGAGGCACCTAGAATATGGTGCATGTGAGACTTGAGGCTCCTTCCTGCTGAGGCAATGCCACACAGCAAGGCTGTTCTTACCTAGGAGTTCCTGCCCACTTCCCTGCATGTGGATGCCCTGCACGGGAAGCTCATGTCGTGTGGCGTCCAAGGCTGTGGCCAGTGTCTTGTATTGCTCCTTGAAGCGCTTTGCTACAGCCTCGAGAGGGCCCAGCACCTCCATCTGCAGGCAGAAGGGGACACTGTAAGACACACCGCTCACTCGCACAAGAAGGGCCAGCTTCCAGGTAACAGGACCCCCTCTGACCTGCCCTGGACGGGGCCCTGTTGCTATGCTAAGCTCCACGGTGGGACAACATCAATGCTGGCAGGTGCCAAGTATTCTGCAGACTGTGTGGCAGAGACAGGTGTCCCATACACAGTACTACACTCGTATCAGGAGCCTAAGCAGGGCGGGCAGAATGTGAGTGGTGGCATCCTGATCCTGGCTCCCTCATGCACCCCTAGCCTCAGGAGCATGCTCAAACCCACCTGGGCATCCAGGATGGTAGCCAGCTCCTGATGCTTCTGCTGGAGCAGCAGCTGGCGCCGCAGCTCCAGCACCCGCTGCTGTAGACGCTCCTTCTCATGGCATAAGGCCACCAAGTCCTTCTCAGCCTTCTCCTCCAGCACAGCCAGGTTGTTTTCCATCTGTGGGTCGCAAGACCAACTCAGGTGGGGTGGGGGAGGTGACAGAGGACACACGCTGTTTCGTGAGTCCCAGTTAAGCTCACCTTCACAGACAGCAGGGTCAGCAGCAGTGTCTGCGACTCCATCATGTCCATGGTCTCCTGTAGATCCTGCAAGGGTCCGGCTGTTCAATTCCCAGTAAGCCATGTTGACCTGGCTCTTCCGGGCATGGCAGAACCCCAACCTCTGTGCACTTTATAGGTTCAAATGGTGTCCGCGGGGCTGAGGATGGAGTCAGGTCACACCTTGCCCAGAAGTGTATGGGTGTCTCCCCACTCAGTATATGGACACACTGACCTGAGCAAGGACCCATGGACACCACAGCCCTAGCCTCCATCCTGGAGGACTGGCTGCCGGGAGTCAGACCTACCCACCGTCTGCTCCCCAGTGCTCACCTGTCTTTTCTGGGGAAGGTGTGTCATTCCTTTTGGGCCAGTCAAGGGTACATGAGGCCCTGTGTCAAAAAAATGGGATGGTTTGGCTGGCTGAGCCCATAAAGATGCTTCCTTGCCTGGCAAGCCCGATGATGCGCTCGATCCCTGAACTCGCAGGAAGCTGGAGGGAGAGAACTCCAGAGTTGTCCTCGGACATCAAATGTGCCAAGGCATCAGGAACAAGAACCAATGACGACAAAATGACAAAAACAAAAACCAACAAACAACGTTCCTCAGCTTTGGTACTGCAGACCTCTGGGCCAACTAGATGCTAGCCAGGGGCATCCTGTGCACCAAGGGCCAACCAGCAGCTGTGGTTCATCCATCAGAAGCCAAAATCCAAATAAAATGTCTGCATACACCCTAACCCTAGTCAGTCCCTTTTGGTGAGCACCTGTTTAGGCCAGGCAGGTCCTGACTCCTGACTGGCCCGTCTTCAGGAGGTGCTCACGCCGCACATGAGAACATCCTAGCCAGGCCCATGTGCTGCTCTCATCCCCGCCTGGGAACAGAGAAATTTTTTTCCTGTGTTTTGAGATAGGGTCTCATGCACACCCTGGTTCAATGGAGCCCATGTGGCCAAGGATGACTTTGAACTTCTGATCTTGCCACCACCTCCCAAGTGTCCAAATGTCAGGCACCCCATTGGTTATAATTTCTGTAGCATCCTAAACTGACAGCAAGTAGCAGCTCCTGGATCCGCAAGTAGTTCTGTGGACATATGGTTGGGCCTCAGACACTCTGCCTATGCTACCATCACACACTTGAACCACATCCTTTCTGACAGAGACCCTTAATGCTAAGTTTTCACTCACAACCTGACACAATCTAGGATCACCGGGGAATTGAGGGACTTTTGGATCAGGCTGGACTGTGGACAGTCTGTGATGGGTTGTCCTGATTGCCCTGAGGGAGGCCTGGCAGCTCCTTCCCTGCTGCCAGAGTCCCACCCCTCCAACCCTAGCCAGGACTCACCTTTGACCTTCTGCAATGTGCTGGGCTTTCTTCCCTCTGGTGACTTCCCTCCAGCAGATACAGAAGCCTGTTATGTAAACAGACAGTCAGAGGTCAGGCCACTTGACCTTTGATGCATTTGCTTAAAGGTCAGACGGAGAAGCAGGAGTTTTGAGACTGCGAACACGGGAGAGTCAAACAGTGGACAGCTACGTTCATCAGACATGGGAATTAACGGCACACGTGCTGGACTGCCATCTCGATGGGTGTGTGTTTGCGTGTGCTGCGGAGGGGCTGGCGACCGACTTCCTATGGCACTCTCAGGATGTGCTGACTTCTACACAGGTTACTCTGGACTTCAGGAGACACTGACTTCTCCCTGGCCTCAGTCTACAAAGCTCACAAACAGCAGCTGCACCACCAGCAGCAGTGGATGCCCAGCTGTCAGGTACAAGAAAGGCAAGGAGCACAGTAGGGGTTGTATCGTGGTTCATTCTCATGCACCACTGGGTCTGGGGACCCTCTGTAGGAAATAAGGAGGCAGCAGGATGGAACAGGAAAATTAAAACCTACTCCTTGTCAAAACTACCCAAGCCTATTCAGACTAGAGCAAAGAAGTTTTCCAAGCCTGAGGGTCACTCTGGGCAACTACCTGCAATGGCCCTAGGTGTCAGGCCAGCAGGCAGTAGACTCCACCCTGCATAGGTGCTGCCAGCCAGGCCCTCAAGGGCACGAAGAGAATAAGCTGTGAAGAACAAAGTGCAAGCTCTGCTTCTCGCCTGCCTGACAGTGGGGCTCTTGACCACCCTGGCCACGATCGCACAGGAACTGCTGTGGCCTTGGCTCCGGAACTCGGGGTCATCGTGCTCTACAACTGCTTGTGCCAGTGCCCTCCCCTCAGAACAATCTGCATAAGGGACCACACACTCACGCAGACCTGGCTACCCCGGGTGGTACAACAGCCAAGGGCTGTGGGGTTTAGGGTCAGATACTGAAGAACCCACAGTGAAGGTAACTGGACTGAGTGTGACCAGGAGCTGAAGAGTTGACTCGCTGGTTAAGAGGAGAACTTGGATTCAACTCCCAGCAGTTGGGCCAGTGTGTAAAGGTGCTTGCCACTAAGATTGCCAAACCAAATTGATGCGCAGGACCCATGTGGTGGAAGGTGAGAATCAATTCCCACAGGTTGTCCTCTGATAACCATATGTACAGTTGGCCCGAACCCTTCTCTAATGAATAAAAATGTAGTTAAGTTTTTAAAAAGTCACCATGAATCTCATTATTTGTACACTCAATTCCAATTAAAATGTTTCAAAAGCACACCCCTAAGAATTCCAGACTAGCCTTGGTTTACGAGCTACCCAAGCAGCACGGAGATCTGATCTGGGCTCCAGGAGAGCCATCATTGGGGTAAGTGAGTGCAGCAGCAGCCCGGAACAGGGAACTCAGATGTTCCTCATCCCTCCTACACTTCCTGGTCATCCTGCAGGGGCTATACTGCCCAATACCTCCTCTCTCTTTCTATCCCACCCAGCTTGCATCCAGAACCCTCCCCACCCTGCTTGCCTCCCTCCCCTCTTTGGCCACATAACATCTCCCAGCTCAGCCTGTTCGGGTGCTGGGACCGAATCTGAATCGGGAGGGCAACCGGGAGGGCAGCAGTTCCTTTGTTTCAATAGCCTGCCTGCAGCAAGCAAGGTAGGCCCTTTGTTTACGAGCTATCCAAGCAGCACAGAGATCTGATCTAGGCACCAGGAAAGCCATCACTGGGGAGTGACATCAATGGGAAGGTACATCAGTGGGCAAGGAGACCTGATCCTGTAAAAGAAGATTCATAGGGGAGCATTCGGAGGAAGAGATGGGCAGGCACCAATGCAAGAATTCACCCAACAATCTGAACCAACATGAAACCACCAGAACCCAGCGACCTCACAACAGGAGGACATGAACACCTTAATCAAGAAGAAGTAGAAAAATTGACTTTATGAAAGTGATAGAGGCCCTTAAACAGCATGTAAAAAATGCCCTTATAGAAATGGATGAGAAGTATAACAGAAAGTTTGAAGAATTGAATAAATCAGTGAATGCTACCCTAGGAAACCAAGGAAAAACAATTAAACAGATAATGGAAACAGTTCAAGACTTGAAAACTAAAATGGAGGCAAAGAAGAAAACACAAACAGAGGGCCAGCTGGACATGGAAAATCTAGGTAAACAAATAGAGACTACAGAAACAAGCATAACCAGCAGAATACAAGAGATAGAAGAAAGACTCTCAGATTCTGAAGATAACATAGAGAAAATAAACGCCCTGATCAAAGAAAACAGCGAGTCCAACAAACTCTCATCACAAAACATTCATGAAATATGGGACACAATAAAAAGACCAAACCTAAGTATAATTGGAGTAGAAGAAGGAGAAGAAGTGCAGCTCAACGGTCCAGAAAATATATTTAATAAAATTATAGAAGAAAACTTTCCCAACCTAAAGAAAGATGTACCTATGAAGGTTCAAGAAGCATACAGAACACCAAAGAGGCTGGATCACAAAAAAAAAAAAAAACATCCCCTCACCATATAATAATCAAAACACAAAGCATACAGAATAAAGAAAGAATATTAAGAGCCACAAAGGAAAAAGGCCAAGTTACTTATAAAGGTAAACCTATCAGACTTACACCTGACTTCTCTATGGAAACCATGAAAGCTAGAAGGTCCTGGATAGATGTACTGCAAAAACTAAGAGACCATGAATGCAAGCCCAGACTACTATACCCAGCCAAGCTTTCGTTCACTATAAATGGAGAAAACAAAATTTTCCAGGATAAAAAAAATTTAAACAATACATAGCCACAAATCCAGCCTTACAGAAAGTAATAGAAGGAAAATCACTAACCGAGGAGTCCAACAATGACCACAATAACTCAGACATCTAGAGACCCTTCACCAGCGCAACTCAAAGAAGGGAAACACACAAACTCTACTACTAAAAAAGTGACCGGAGTTAACAACCACTGGTCATTAATATCACTTAATGTATAGGGCTCAACTCACCTATAAAAAGGCACAGGCTAAGATATTGGATATGAAAACAATATCCAACATTCTGCTGTTTACAAGAAACACACCTCAACCACAAAGACAGGCACCTACTCAGAGTAAAGGGCTGGGAAAAGGCTTATCAAGCAAATGGACCTAAGAAACAAGCAGGTGTGGCCATACTAATTTCTAACAAAGTTGACTTCAAACTTAAATCAATCAGAAGAGATGGAGAGGGACATTTTATAATCATAACAGGAACAATTCATCAGGATGAAGTCTCAATCCTGAATATCTATGCCCCTAATATAAAAGCACCCACATACGTAAAAAAAACATTACTAAAACTCAAGGCAGCCATCAAACCACACACACTAATAGTAGGAGACTTCAACACTCCTCTCTCACCAATGGACAGGTCAATCAGACAGAAACCTAACAGAGAAATTAGAGAATTAATAGAGGTAATGAATCAATTGGACTTAACAGACATCTATAGAATATTCCACCGAAATAGGAAAGAATATAACCTCTTCTCTGCAGCTCATGGAACCTTCTCAAAAATTGACCACATACTCGGTAACAAAGCAAACTTCCACAGTTACAAAAAAATATTAGTAACCACCTGTGTCTTATCAGATCACCATGGATTAAAGTTAGAATTCAACAACAATGCTACCCCCAGAAAGCCTACAAACTCATGGAAACTGAACAGTCAACTACTGAGCCATACCTGGATTAAGGAAGAAATAAAGAAAGAAATTAAAGTCTTCCTGGAATTCAATGAAAATAAACAAACAACATACTCAAACTTATGGGACACTATGAAAGCAGTCCTAAGAGGAATGTTCATAGCACTAAGTGCCCACTTAAAGAAAACAGAGAAAGCACATATTGGAGACTTAACAGCCCACCTGAAAGCTCTAGAAAAAAAGATGCAGACTCACCTAGGAGGAGTAGAAGACTGGAAATAATCAAACTGAGGGCCGAAATCAACAAAATAGAAACACAGAAAAAATCCAAAGAATCAATGAAACAAAAAGCTGGTTCCTGGAGAAAATCAACAAGATTGATAAACCCCTATCCAAACTAATCAAACGGCAGAGAGAGAATATGCAAATTAATAAGATCAGAAATGAAAAGGGGGACATAACCACAGACACAGAGGAAATTCAGAGAATCATTAGATCTTACTACAAAAGCCTGTATGCCACAAAATTGGAAAATGTAAAAGAAATGGACATTTTTTTTAGATAAATACCATATACCAAAGTTAAACCAGGACCAGGTGAACAATCTAAATAGACCTGTTAGTCATGAAGAATTAGAAGCTGTTATCAAAAACCTCCCTACCAAAACAAGCCCAGGACCAGATGGTTTCAATGCAGAATTCTACCAGAACTTCCAAGAAAATCTAATACCTGTACTCCTTAATGTATTTCACAACATAGAAACCCAAGAGTCATTACCAAATTCCCTTTATGAAGCTACAGTTACTCTGATACCAAAACCACACAAAGACTCAACCAGGAAAGAGAATTACAGGCCAATCTCACTCATGAACATCGACTCAAAAATCCTTAACAAAATATTGGCAAACAGAATCCAAGAACACATTAGAAAAATTATTCATTATGATCAAGTAGGCTTCATCCCAGAGATGCAGGGCTGGTTCAACATACGAAAATCTATTAATGTAATCCATCATATAAATAAACTGAAAGAAAAAAACCATATGGTCATTTCATTAGATGCTGAAAAATCATTTGACAAAATAAAACATCCCTTTATGATAAAAGTATTGGAGAGATTAGGGATACAAGGGTCACACCTAAATATAATAAAAGCTATATACAGCAAGCCGACAGCTAACATCAAATTAAATGGAGAGAAACTCAAAGCTATTCCATTAAACTCAGGAACACGACAAAGCTGTCCACTCGCACCATACCTCTTCAATATAGTGCTTGAAGTTCTAGCAATAGCAATAATACAACATAATGGGATCAAGGGGATTCGAATTGGAAAGGAAGAAGTTAAACTTTCGTTATTTGCAGATGATATGATAGTGTACATAAGCGACCCCCAAAACTCCACCAAAGAACTTTTACAACTGATAAACACCTTTAGTAATGTGGGAAGATACAAGGTCAACTCCAAAAAATCAGTTGCCCTCTTATACACAAAGGATATGGAAGCAGAGAGGGAAATCAGAGAAGCTTCACCTTTCACGATAGCCACAAACAGCATAAAATATCTTGGGGTAACTCTAACCAAGGAAGTGAAGGATCTATTTGACAAGAACTTTAAGGCATTGAAGAAAGAAATTGAAAAAGATACCAGAAAATGGAAGGACCTCCCTTGCTCTTGGATTGGGAGGATCAACACAGTAAAAATGGCAATTCTACCAAAGGCAATTTATAAATTCAATGCAATCCCCATCAAGGTCCCATCAAAATTCTTCACAGATCTTGAGAGGACAATAATCAACTTTATATGGAAAAACAAAAAACCCAGGATAGCCAAAACAATCCTATACAATAAAGGATCTTCCGGAGGCATTACCATCCCTGACTTCAAACTCTATTACAGAGCTACAGTAATGAAAACAGTGTGGTACTGGCATAAAAACAGAGAAGTCGACCAATGGAATCGTATAGAAGACCCGAATTTTAATCCACAAACCTATGATCACCTCATTTTCGATAAAAGAGCTAAAAGTATACAATGGAAGAAAGAAAGCATCTTCAACAAATGGTGCTGGCACAACTGGATGTCAACCTGTAGAAGAATGAAAATAGACCCATATCTATCACCATGCACAAACCTCAAGTCCAAATGGATTGAAGACCTCAATATCTGTCCGAACACACTGAACCTGATAGAAGAGAAAGTGGGAAGTACCCTCCAACAGATGGGCACAGAAGATCGCTTCCTATGTGTAACCCCAGCAGCACAGACATTAAGGGCAACATTGAATAAATGGGACCTACTAAAACTGAGAAGCTTCTGTAAAGCAAAGGACACTGTCACTAAGACAAAAAGGAAACCTACTGACTGGGAGAAGATCTTCACCAACCCTGCAACAGACAAAGGTCTGATCTCCAAAATATATAGAGAACTCAGACTTTAAAATGCTAATTAACCCAATTAAAAAATGGGGCACTGAACTGAACAGAGAATTCTCAACAGAAGAAGTTCAAATGGTCTAAAGACACTTGAGGTCATGCTCAACCTCCCTAGCAATCAGGGAAATGCAAATCAAAACAACTTTGAGATATCATCTTACACCTGTCAGAATGGCTAAAATCAAAAACACCAATGATAGCCTTTGCTGGAGAGGCTGTGGAGGAATGGGTACTCTCCTCCATTGCTGGTGGGAATGCAATCTTGGGCAACCACTTTGGAAATCAGTGTGGCAGTTTCTCAGGAAATTCGCGATCAACCTACCCCTGGACCCAGCAATACCACTCTTGGGATTATACCCAAGAGATGCCCTATAATATGACAAAAGCATTTGTTCAACTATGTTCATAGCAGCATTATTTGTAATACCCAGAACCTGGAAACAACCTAGATGCCCTTCAATGGAAGAATGGATGAAGAAAGTGTGGAATATATACACATTAGAGTACTACGCTGCGGTAAAAAACAATGACTTCTCGAATTTTGCATGCAAATGGATGGAAATAGAAAACACAATCCTGAGTGAGGTAGCCTAGACCCAAAAAGATGAACATGGGATGTACTCACTCATAATTGGTTTCTAGCAATAAATAGGGGTCACGGAGTCTACAATTGGTGAACCTAAAGAATCTAAATAAGAAGGTGAACCCAAGGAAAATCATATAGTTATCATCTTGGCTATGGGAAGTAGACAAAATTGCCGGGGAGAAAATTGGGATCTTGGGGGTGGGGTGGGATTGGGGTAAGGGATGATGGGCAGAGAAAAGTGAGAAGGGGAGGATGGGGGAAACTTGGGGAAACAGGATTATTAGGATAAAGGAAGGTTGGATAGGGGAGCACGGAAGCACAATTCTTAGTTAAGGGAGTCACCTTAGGGTTGGCAAGAGACTTGAACCTACAGTGGCTCCCTGGGGCCCAAGGCAATGTCCCCAGTTAGTTCCTTGGGCAGCTGAGGATAGGGAACCTGAAATGACCCTATCCTATAGCGATACTGATGAATATCTTGCATATCACCATAGAACCTTCATCTGGTGATGGATGGAGATAGAGACAGAGACCCACACTGGAGCACTGGACTGAGCTCCCAAGGTCCCAATGAGGAGCAGAAAAAGGGAGAAGATTAGCAAGGAAGTCAGGACCACGAGGGGTGCACCCACCCACTGAGACAGTGGGGCTGATCTATTGGGAGCTCACCAAGGCCAGCTGGACTGTGACTGAAAAAGCATGGGATAAAACCGGGCTCTGAATATGGTGAACAATGAGGGCTGATGAGAAGCTAAGGACAATGGCATGGGGTTTTGATCCTACTTCATGTTCTGGCTTTGTGGAAGCCTAGCCAGTTTGGATGTTCACCTTCCTAGACATGGACGGAGGGGGGAGGACCTTGGACTTTCCACAGGGCAGGGAACCCTGACTGCTCTTTGGACTGGAGAGGGAGGGGGTGAGGAGTGGGGGGACGGGGAGAAGGGTGGGAGGAGAGGGAGGGAAATAGGAGGCTGCGAGGAGGCGGAAACTTTTTTTGTCCTTTTCTCAATAAAAAAAAAGAATTCCAGACTAAAAGGGGCACGTGCCGAAGCCAGATGCCACCCTCACACATCATACACGAAAGCCTGTCAGAACCCAAGAAGAATCACAGGATTCAGGTCTTGAGACCCCCATGGCAGCACGTCCCTGACGCTGACTTGGGAGCCCATGCAGTCAATCCCCAGCAGGTGCTGGGCTCTGGCACATGAAGGCCTGGGCTCCATCAACAGGTCTGTGTACACACCTGACTGCTGTTGGATAATCTTTTTGTACGCTGTAAAGATGTGTCTCTGCCCAAGGCACCTTCTGATTGGTTAAAAAGAACCTGAAAGACCAATAGCTAGGCAGGAGAGAACAGGTGGGGCTTCCAGGAGAGAAGGGAACTCGGGAAGAATCAGAGGCTCTCATAATTAAGCCAGGGAGACGCTGAGGGAGTCAGCAGTACAGAGAGGTAAGGAGCCACATGGCAGAATGTAGACTAATATAGACGTGGTAATTTTCTTTTAAGACAGATTTTTCTGTGAAACAGTCCTACTGCCCTGGAAATTTCGACCAGGTTGGTCTTGAACTCACAGAGGTCTGTCTGCCTCCTAAATGTTGGGATAAAAGGTGTGTGCCACCACCACCACCCGCCAGAGCTAGTTGGGAACAAGTCTAGACTAAGGTCAAGCTTTCATAATTAATAAGAAGTCTCTGTGCCATCATTTGGGAACTGGCAGTCTAAAGAAGGTCCAACAACAGATGACCAACAATTGCGGTTGGACGTGGTTGCCCTGTCTTTAATTCCAGCCTTCAGGAGGTACAGGGGTGGATCTCTCTATCTCTCTAAGTCCCGGCCATGTAGGAATATGTAGAGAGACACTGTCCATAAAAGAAAAAAGGCAGAAAAATCCATAATGGTCTTTTATTTGGGGGGGTGAGATAGGTTTTCTTTTGTATTTTAATAAATAAAGACTGCCTGAAGATCTGAGAGTAAAACAGTCCCACTGGTCAGCCTTACAGACCAGGTTATGGTGTCACACACCTTTTATCCCAGCCCTACAGAGGAATAAGATGGGGGAGACAGTTCTCAGACATAGTCTCATTCTGAGAAATCTGGAGGCAGGATCGCCATTTCAGACTGAGGGAGAGGCAAGAGCCAGTGGCTGGCTGTTTTGCTTTTTAGACCTTCAGACTGAAACCCAATTTCTGACCCTGAGCGTTTATTAATCATGCTTCAGGGTTTCTCTGTGCAACAGCCCTATCTCTCCCGGAACTAGCTCTTGTAGACCATGCTAGCCTTAAACATACAGAGATCCGCCTATGCCTGCCACCACCGCCGGGCTGGAATATTGATTGGTCTTTTGAAAGCAAATTCAGAACTTGTGCTCAATGACAGGAGAGCTGCTGCCTGTGGTTGTTGACAACAGGCCACGAAAGCCAACCACTGAAAACCCTGACTCACTAGCGAGAAAATGTCCAAGGTAGAACATGTAACAAACAAACCAGCAACAAAATGAGAATTTAACGGCCAACAAGCAGGACTGTGTGGTGTGTAGTCTGGCAGTCACTTTGCAAGTCTGAAGACCTGAGTTTGAATCCCCAGCATCTACACAGAAACAAATCCACTGTTGGGCCCTAAAGCCCCACCAAGGAGAAGGTCGCCAAGAGACATTCACAACTCGGTTGATGCAATAGCAAGAGGAATTTTTATTCTGCCGCGGCAGAGGTCCCCCAGCCTCGAGAGGAGAAGGACGACTGCTTTGTCTATTACAAGCTCTTTTAAAGAAAAAAAAAACACAAAATCAGGGAGGGGGGAGTACAAAATCAAAGGGAAAGCCCAAAAATCATTTGTCTACTATTTTGACTAGTTCATTTAATGGTCAGCTAACTCTACTTAATCAATGTTGTAACAGTTACAAGGAGGAGCCTTGATCAATGTCATAGTTACAAGGAGGAACCTTGATCAATGTTATGACGGTTCCAAGGTCGTCTCACCCCAGTTCCAGGGTCCAGGTCTATACAATGGAGATGGAAAGTACTCAAAGCGCTCGTGCACGTGTTGTTGGTTACCAGGGTCCTGGTTCCGAGGAAGGGGGGTGCAGTAGTGCTAAGGTGCCTCTAAGTCTTTCACCACAAGAACCTCTCACCCTAGCAAGGGATGAGGAACACAAAAGGATCCCAAGAGCTGGCAGTTCAGTGAAATCCTGTCACAAAAGAAAGATTTCACTCTGGCATCCATCCATGTGTACATGCATGGTTGTACAACCTGCAACACACACACGTACACACACACACACACAAATAACAAGGACCAATGCAGAGCAATGCCCACCACCAACTGCCTTGGAGATACCTACTGAAGTCACAGAAGTGTGCCTGGGAGAAACGTGAAATGGTGTAGCAGTTCAGGAGGAATGGGAGCACACAGCACAGCCCGAGCACCCCTTATCCACAACTGAAATCTGAAACTCAAGATCATCTGCCCCACACTCAGGGAAAGGGCTGCTCAGCTGGAAGTGGGCTCCACTCAGGACCATCCCTTCTGAGATCCATTCAGCCTCAGGAGAAAGCAGCAGGCTAATGTTACCATGACAACAGACACTCAAGACTCCAGCCAGACCAAGGTCACCTGATGGGGTACCAGAACCAAAATGCCTTGTATAAACACATGGGGGCACTGTGGCCAAGCCTTCAAGGTGGCAACAGCCACAGGGTGAATGGAAGCAGGGATAAGTAGCTTGGGAAAGCTGTCTGCAGGGTGATGTGAGAATCCCTTCCCTTAAACCAGATTTCCAGTCACAGCTTCAGGAATCCTGGGAACCCTCACCACACTTCCTGGGGCACAGGCCAGGCAGATGGGAAATTAACCTTCTGATTGTCATAAACCAAGCCTGTGCTCAGCAGTCCTGCCTGGCCGTGACAGACAACCTGGAACTGGATCCTGTGCTCCAGGGATGTGTCACCACAGGGATGAGCCTGCAGCTGACCCCAACATGTTTCCCCCATTCTTGCAATGCAGTGCAGCTTTTGGGGCCTCAGGAAGACCTGCCAGCCTTGCTTATTGACAGCTGAAAAAGTATCACACAGGAAGATGCAGAAGTGAACGTCACCCCTGCCAGCTGTGCCTGTGGCCCACACCGAGTGCCGCTGCCACTGCCCATCACTCAGGAGTCTCCCGGGTGTGAAGGGATAGTGCTGGAGGACAGATCTGACAGAACAGAGGCCCTCAAAACAGGAGGGGCAGAGGAGGTACATACGACTGATGGACACTGGTGTCACTCTCACCAGAGACTCAGGACTGTGCCCAAAACCTGGAGGCGGCAAAGGCCCCAATGGTGTCTTCCAGGATCGGGCTGCAGCTGCCACGTGCCCTCCACCCACTCCTAGTGGATCCAAGAGTAAAAGACTCCATTACCTTCTTAGTTTTCTTCTCATATTGCAGGTATCTGGACTCAACCACTCTTCCTCCTGCAGATGACACAGTGTGTAGTAGGAGCTGCGGGCTGCATTCCTGCCACCCAGCTCCCAGCCACCTGGCTAGCTTATGCCCCAAAATAACAACACACAAATTGTATTCATTTAAACACTGCCTGGCCCCTTAGCTCTAGCTTCTTACTGGCTAATTCTTACATCTTGATTACCCATTTCTATTAATGTGTGTAATCCCAAGGTACGCTTACCAGGAAGATTCTAGCCTACATCCATCCTGGGTCAGAGCTTCATCGTGTCTGCCCTGGAGAGGAGCAGTGGCATGGCCTCTAACCTCACTTCCTCTTCCTCCCAGCATTCTGTTCTGTTTACTCCCCCTACCTATGTTGTAACCTATCAGGGCCAAGCAGTTTCTTTATTAATTAACCAACAGTGTTTGTTAGAGAAGAGGAATACTGCAGCATGAAGACATAGAGCATGAGCAGGACCCCACAGTGGAGAGCCGGGGCCAATGACAGGAAAAGCACCAGCCTTACAGCCCGATGCAGACTGGCTCCTTCAGTCTCCCCAGTATGCACATGGCAGCTACTGCAACTAGTACCTTCACAGGACACTCAGTGTCCATAAGACACTGATGGAACGTCTCTTGTATGTGGGTCCTTGGAGTAGGAGCAAGTGCCAAGTAAGTTCAAAGATAGAAACATTCTAGACCGTGAAAGCCAGGGGCCAGTGGGATGGCTCACTGGGTGGAGGGCTTGAAAGCAAGCCTGATGACTTTGGTTCAACTCTCAAGAGCCTTCCTCTGACCTCTATATGTGCACCTTGGTATCCCCCTCACCTTCAGTAAATAAGTGCAATTTTTTTTTTAAAAAAAAAGGAACAGGAGAGATGGCTCAGTGGTTAAGCGCTTGTTGCTCTTGCAGAGGACTGGAGTTAGGGTCCCAGCACCCACAGGGATGCTTGCAACTGTAATATCAGTTCTGGGAGATTCAACACTCTCTCTGGTGTCCAAGAGCATCTACATTCATGTGCACAGCCCCCTCCCACCTACCAAAACACAAAACAACAAATCCCACAGCATTTTGGGTCTATCCCTCTCTGGTGGAGTCCATCTCTGTTTGTGCTTCAGTACAGTAAAGCTGGGCTGCCCACCGTGGTCTTAGTATTCCCACCTTCCTATCTTTAAATCAGAGGGATAAAGATCCACTCCTGTAACCCTAGATGATGTTAACTGTTGTGAGGGAATGGCCATGCTGGCATGGATTTGGGGGTTCTCGCTGAGATCCCGCAGAGGCTCTGAGAGCATAGGTAATGGACGTAAAAGGCCAAGTCAGACTCTGCTTGGGGATTTTGCCAGGAAAAAGCTTGGAAAATGCAGCCCAGATGTAGGAATCTGACCCTGGTTCAGTTTAAACGTGTTGAGCCTGCAGCCAGGACAAACAGGCCCACTGGTCTATGTGCCCAGGCCAACTCTCAGACCCTGCATGCCAACCATGGAAGACTCCAGATTTCTCATTACAGCTGGTCTGTGGTCGTTTGTACCTTGACCACTCATGTTTCTCAATTAAATGAAGCTAGCAGATTAAAAAGTAACAATAAAGTTAAAGACAGGAGAAGAGCCCACAGCAGCCCAGGGGCAGGGAAGCTGGGGCACACGTGAGCCGTGTCAGACTCTGTACCTTTGGGTTGGGGAGGCCTATGTCCATGCTCTGTCCTCACCACCACTCCAGCCTTTATCACGGGTGGACCCTCATGAGACTCACGCACAGATCCAGGCCCCCTTGGCGGTGGCTGGGGCATCTGGCCTGGCCAGTGTTAACAAAACCAGGCAGCATGCAAACATGTCATAGCTTACACACAAAACTGCCAGGCTGGGGCCACTCAGTGGCACGGTGCTCAATTGGCACAGTGAGGGCCCCAATTCTACTTCTGCCATCGCAGTAAACAAACAAACAAAATATCTGCTGAGGATATAGGTCAGTGGTTAGGCGCTTGCCTAGCAAATGTGGGGCCCTGGGCTCCATCCCTAAGACCAAACCCCAAGCCCCAAACCCAACCAGGTCCAGTGATCACTGTCAACCCTGAGGGTCTGAGTTTAGTCCTCTGGACTCCTATGGTGCAATGAGAGAAACAACCACCGAAATTATGCCTAACCCCCATGTGTGTGCCACATGTGCTACCTGCCCCACACGAAGTGTAACAAAAAAAAAGGAGCCTATGAGGCTGAGGAGTACTTGCTCTTCCAGCACCCACACCGGGCAGCTCCACAGGTTTCTGAATGAACTTGGATCTGTGGCCTGTGCACATCTAGAGCTACACTTTCGAGGGACTTCAACTCTCCAAAGGACAACTACAGTCACAGGACACCTCAGGGACAAAGACAACCCCGAGTCCCCAAAGGCATGCCACTGAGCAGTGGAAGTTTCAGACTTGTCTCTGTCTCCCCTGCCCCCAAGAAACCCCTTTCATGAACTAGATGGCACCCTGGAGGTTGAGGCAGGAGGATCAGGAGCTGACCGGCAACCTGGGATCCATGAGACTTTCTCAGAGAACAGAAAGGTTCAGCATGTAAGGCACTTGCTTGCTGCCCAGCTTGATTGATGACAAATTGACTCCCACAAGTTCCCTTCTGACTTCTATACTCATGATACAATATGCACACCCCTCCAAAGAGATCAATACACGTGTAATAAAAAAATTGAACAAAAATCGTTGATGAAGACAAAACAAAACACTTTCCTTAAAGCGCTCACCTTGTACTCTTCTTCCTTTTGTCTTGGGGACACCAGTGGCTGCGGGCTTCCTACAAGAGAGAAGAGAGATGTGCTATTCATCCATCTACAAGATCTGCAGAGGCCAGAGCCACCTTCTGTCAGCTGCAGCGGGGCATGTGAAGGTCGTCCCTAGACAAGCAGGAGGTGGAACCCCCACAAGACCAACTTCCTCCTGAAGGCAGTAGAACACTGGCCCACAGGGATCAGAGCTTCCCGACCAGGAAGATCCCTGTCTCATCAGGCTGGTGTGACAACAGCCAGAGAGGTGGGAGGGCTTCGGAAGGGCTGGGGCTGAGGATTTGCAAGCACAGGGGCTGGAGAAGACAGGAGGGAAGAGTCCAATGGTAAGGATGAGATGGCAGGTTGGGGAGAGGACGGTGACACAGCCTTTCTCTGCAAAGTGTCAGTTTCCTAGGCTCCCCGGTCACTGTCATGACCAGCAACTACTCAACTTTGCTATTCTAGTACCAAAGTTGACAGACACAATGGGTGGGCCATGTGGCAACAAAACTTTGCTGACATAGCACATTTTGGGTCACACATTGCTCATATGTCACCAAATAGTTGTATTCTCTAAATATTTTCATTTTTATTTATTCTGTGTATGTCTGTGTGAGTGCAGCTGTGTAAGTGCCACCAACTGTGCGTACCGTGGTGCCTGCAGAGAGGTTAGGGGACAATCTCAGCATAGGTCACGTTCCACCTTCTCATCCACGGGTGCGTATACCAGGCTAGCCAGTCCTCACCCCTGCAGACTCTCCTGTTTGGCCTCCCATCTCCCTGTAGGGTGTGCTAGGAGTGCAGGCACTACTGCATCCAGTTTCTACGTGGCTTCTGGGGACCCAAACTCAGGTTGTCAGGCTTGTTCAGTGATAATTAACACACACACACCCGCACCCACCAACAGGGTCTCACGCTACAGCCCAGGCTGGCTGAGAACTCATCATCTTCCTACCAGGGCTGGACAGACAGTTCGCAGGATAAAGAGTTTGCTGCTCTTGCAGAGGACTTGAGCTCAGTCCCCAGCAGTCCAGCTCTGGGGGTCTTAAGCCTCTGCTGCTGGCTTCTTCCTGAAGCCTACAGATGGTAGGGGCTTGGCTTTGGGAAGCAGGGCAGGTGCGCCTGCTGTGGTCCCTCAGGATGCCCCGGGGTCTGCCCATCAATCACGGAGGCCTCAGCAACATGGCCTTGACCTGACCTGTGCCCATCACTACCCGTGTAAAGAGCTGGAAGTCTGAGGTATAGCGCTGGTCAGGAGGCTCCACCCACCGGCCTCTTCTCTGTAGCACTTCAGCCTTTTAAATCTGATGCAGTATGTGGTGCTCACGTCCTCTGACACACGGGAGGGCAAAGGATGACTTTTGTAGTTGGGTCCTGGGAATCCTGAGGCTATGAGGCTTGGTGGCAGCACCTTTACCTGTGAGTAAGGAAGCTGGCCTGGGGCCGCGTGTGGTGGTACAAGTCTATAAGCTCCAGAGGCAGAGGCAGGTGGACCTCATTGGGTCAAGTGTCTAAGTGAGGGGCCTACTTAACTTATCATCTCTCAGCATCCCAAGTGCCTGTCACAGAGCCAGCCTGGCAGGCATACCCTGCCCCTACCCTGAAGTTCCCCAGCTTCTCTTTTCTATATAACTCAGCCATTTTGTCCACTTGGTCTGTATGTTTCTAGTGCTCTCTTTGCTCCCTCTTTCTCTTCTCATGGCCTGGTTCAGGCTGCTAGGCAGGTTCAGTATGGACTCTTCCTGATGCCTCTGGCTGTACTTTCCCTCATATCTACAATAAACCTTCTGCTCAACCATATACGTTGGAGCAGTCATGTCCTCATTTTTCTTTTCTTTTCTTTCTTTACTTCTTTTCTTTCTTTCGTTACTTCTTTTCTTTCTTTCTTTCTTTCTTTTTGAGACAGGATTTCTCTGTGTAAAAGCCTTGGTGAGAGCTACCTGCCTCTGCCTCCCCAGTGCTGGGATTAAAGGCCTGCAGCACCACTGCTGGGCCACATCCTCATTTTTCATTCAGATCTCTGTGATCTGTGAGCTGGAAGCTCACAGGGTCTCCACAGGGAGTTCTGTGACAGTGTGCTAGTATTCTTTGACTTATTAAAATATTCCTTTTAATCGTCTTACATTCACTAGCATTGGTAAGCTGTAACTAACTGGATAAAATACATGCCTAAATTTAGCTTATATGTCCAGTTTAAATACACCAGGTAATGGTGCCCAATTCTCAAGTGCCTTTACAGATCTGAGAATATGGCAATTTAACAAAAGTGCTTCTAACACAGACATGCCAGCTCCCATGGCACCTATAGCTCCTCCAAGAAGATACATGGTTACAAAGATCTTCCACCTTGAGGCTTGCCTTTGGGTTTTGCAAAGACACCCCCACACCAAAAAGCGGCCTTTTACCTCTTCAGCTTCCTGGATGCCACCCGGGGACTCAATCTTCTCATCCTGCCATGACAGGTGGACTAAATCTTCCCCCCACAGGAAAATCTTGGGGCCTCTTGTACCCAGCAGCTAACGGCAATCACTGCCTCCAGGCTGATGTTCTCCGAGGACTAAGGAGAGACTTGGGATTGCCTGTGTAGCTAAAAAAGGTGTCTCATTTTTGCCCATTTATCCCCTTAGATCTGTCTAATGGCATTTGGTGACTTAGGGTACTGTTCACTTATTACTTCATCCATGGCATTTGACAACTTAAGGTACTGGTAGCTCATTACTTCATTTGAAGTTTCCTGCTAAAATACAAACAGGTGTGCCTCTTTCAAGGCTTCATAGTTCAGATTAACAGGTGTATCTTAAAAATCCAGAGTTCCCAATTCCCTTTAATTGTCTTCTAAAATGTACAAACCTTCTAACCTAAAGCAATAGCCTTTTGCTATGACACCAAGATGTAAATCTGTTCCAGTTCTCTTACAGATACCTACAGGTTTCTGGAAAAAGTTCTACTGCTGTATCAAAAATCAGGTCTGGTAATAATAATAATAATAAAAACCCCAAACAAACAACTAACAGTCTTCCAGAGCCTGTTTTTTTTTAATTTTTAGATTTATTTGTTATGTATACAACATTCCTTCCGTGCTGGGTGGTGGTGGCACACGCCTTTAATCCCAGCACTCGGGAGGCAGAGGCAGGCAAATCTCTGTGAGTTCGAGACCAGCCTGGTCTACAATAGCTAGTTCCAGGACAGGCTCCAAAACCACAGAGAAACCCTGACTCAAAAAACCAAAAAAAAAAAAAAACCCAAAAAACAACATTCCTTCCATGTATGCCAGCAGGCCAGAAGAGGGCACCAGATCGCATTATACATGGCTGTGAGCCACCATGTGGTTGCTGGGAATTGAACTCAGGACCTCTGGAGGAGCAGTCAGTGCTCTTAACCTCTGAGCCATTTCTCCAGCCCTCCAGAGCCTGTTTGAACCCCACCCATTTTCACGCATATTTTACAGGTCACTCTGGCCATCTGGGCCAAGACCAACTTACAAAGCGCTCTCCAGAAAACGCCAACACCTGCACCAGCTCCTGGGACTTCACCACTGGTACCAACTCTCCTGGATCAAGGACACCTAACAACTAAAATCTGGTTTTATCTGCTAGTGTGTCCCAATTGTACACCCGAGCCTCACCTGTACAACTAGGGCACTTCTCTGTCCCATTCTTTCTGGCAGTTAATGACTTCCCATGGCTAGCCCTATTCATAGGGTCAATGATAACAAATGCCTCCTGCCTTCTCATCTCCCTCAACCAACAGCTGCCTGAGGTCTCCCTGATGACAGTAAATGGGAAGCCGCTCCAGCCACGCCTCTCATGAGCCCACCAACTCCCCCCTTGCCAATGTCACTCCATGCTCACAGGAAGTGGCCAGACCTGAGTCGGGTCCCTATATCCAAGAGTCTGGGATGTTTGGGTGAAAGTGTCACCCCAGCCCCTGGCATCCATTTCAAGCCCCCTCCCCTGGGAAAGCCCATCAAGCCTCCCCAGGGAGGGTCAGGACTACTCCCACAGGGTTTTTAGGCTGTCCCCCAAAATATGAACATGTGGTCTCCCCTTCTCTCTCTTCCCCTCACCATGCTTTCCTGGTGCCACCCAGGAGCACTCCATCAAACATGGGCATCTTTTACTCGGTCTAATTTGGTCTGATTGGAATTATTTGTGTTGGCAGAGAGGCTCGTCTAAGAAATATTCCTAACAAAAACAAAAGCTGGGCAGGTGGTGGTGGCGGCGCACGCATTCAATCCTAGCACTAGGGAGGCAGAGGCAGGTGGATCGCAGTGAGTTCGATGCCAGCCTGGTCTACAAAAGCTAGTTCCAGGACAGGCTCCAAAACTACAGAGAAACCCTGTCTTGAATACAAAAACAAAAACAAAAAGCCAAACAAAAACAAAAACTGGTTTATTTGAGACAGGTCCTCAGGTAGGTAACTCAGGCTGTCCTTGAACTTGGGATTCTTCCACCACCACCTCCTGCCTGTGCTGACAGGCAGGCTTCTAGTGAAGCTCAGGTGGGGTGGGAGAGTTTCTTTACCATCACTGAGTACTTGTGGTTGCCACTAGCATCAACCCGCCCAGGTGTAGATTTTTATCAATTTCCAGACCATAACTCTCAAGCAATTATTTTGAACTCCCCGACTCTTCCCCCCTTTTTAAAAAAAAATGTAATTATTTATTTATTTATTCATTCATTCCTTTATTATGTATACAATATTCTGTCTGTATGCCTGAAGGCCAGAAGAGGGCGCCAGACCTCTTCACAGATGATTGTGAGCCACTATGTGGTTGCTGGGAATTGAACTCAGGACCTTTGGAAGAGCAGGCAATGCTCTTAATCACTGAGCCATCTCTCCGCCCCCCCCCCCCGACTCTTCCCTTATCAGTGCTTCAAAACTCCTTTCAGGAAAAAAGTAAACTTGAAATTCTAAGAAAAAAAAAACCTATCCAGGCTCCAATACTTCCCAAGCTCACTAACAAGGATGAATCCCGCATTGCTGTGGTGCAGCCGACTGGTCCAGCTGCTGCTGGGGGAGCACACTAATCATCCCCGCGGGAAGAGTGGCAGGAACTGGAGAGTTCGAAGCAAGCCTGGCTTACAAGAGACCCTGTCTTGGAACCAAAACAGAACAAGTCACACACAGAACTCAGGAGGTTGAGTGCTCCCCTAGATGCAAAAGCTAGGAACCATGAGGCTAAGTTACCTGCTGCCAACACCAAAGTACCACACACAACTCCACTCTGAGCCGCACAGGAGATGCTCAGAGCCTGGACCTCCAGGCTGGGAGGGATTCGGGGAGTGGCTCTAAGGAGCCCCGTTCTCCCGCTTGGGCACCCGTCAGCCCAGGCTCTGGCCAGCCCTCGGGTGCCCCTAAACCCCGCCCTACTGTGCCCCCAACTCACCCCGCGTCCCGCTCCGAGGAGTCCGCCATTTTTCCGCCTTCCACTCAAAGAGCCTCTTCTCGGGGCTCCGCTCTCTAGGAGGCAGGCAGGACAGTGGGGCACTGGGGCCTGTCAGCAAGTGAAGCCAAGGAGCCCGCTTTTTTGGGAGCGCGCTCTGAGGGGGCAGGGCTCTGTAGCGCCCCGCCTCTCACAGCTCGAGGGAGCCAGAAAACAGGACCACACCAACAGCAGGGGCGTGGCTCTAGTGGGCGTGGCCCAGAGCACCCCTCCTCCCTGGAGCAGGGCGGCCAAGGTTCAGGTGAGTCCTTTCAGTGGTTCTCCTGATGGGAGGACAGAGCCGGGGTTGGTGCTGGTGTCCCAGGGCGCGAGGGTGTGACGCGGCCTGGGGGTCGCGGGGTGACTGATGGGGGCGAGAATGGCGGGCTTACGGGGCTCGAGGGCGCCTTTGAGCGGTGGCTGTGGAGAGGACTTGGCTGAGGTGGACACTGAGGAGGGGGTCTCAGGAAATCCAGGAGGCCAGGAAGGCGGAGCTGAGGGCCCGAGCTGGGGAAAGAGGCATCTAAAGCGCGGTCCTAGCTCTCGGGTGTCGCCGAGGTGTGCCAGGCGCTCAGAGAATGGGACAAGTTCTGCGGCTGCCCTCTAATGGGAGTGGAGCCTGCAAAAGATGGGCCTGGAAAGCCATGCAAGAACAGCTCCTCAGAGAGCCTGAGGTGGGGGGGAGGAAGAGGAAAGGGCTCCAGCGGCCCGGGAGATGACGGGGTGCAGCCTCTGGAGGCTCGCCCCCGCCTTCCCCTTCTTGATTCATCATCTTCTTCCTGACTTCACACCCCGACAGCTGGGTGATCTGCAGGGGAGAGTCCCAGCGTCCTCTGGGTCTGTCTGTCTCTGCCTTGGAACGTGCATCACTTTCCGCTCCAGAAAGGACTAGCCAGGTTCTAGGGGAGCTAGGGAGAAGTGCTAATGCTCCAAATGGCCAGGAGCCGGGTAGGGTGGAAGCCACCCTCTCACGAGAGTTGCATCCATGGACTTAAATGGGTAAAGCCCGACATACAGGAAATGTGTCCCCCGCAGGGGTTGTGAGATCAGCACCAGGGAAGCACAGCTGCCAGCAAGCCCTCCGTTCTTTTTCCGGGGTCTCCTAGCCCTAGGGCTTCTGAGGGGAGGCCTATCTGCCTCTTTGGCTTGGATGCAGCCCCTCATGTTACAGCTCCTTTATTCCCTGAGTATTGTCTGGTCTTAGACTCCAGAACCTTAAGATGTCCAGGAGTGACTGGAGGTGGCATTGACAACTGAAAAGTTGTCAAAGGCCCATCTGCTCCTACAAGGGCCTGGAACTGCCTAGTTTTGGATGGCATGACTTTCTTCTTTCCCCTCCCCTATTGCTAGGATTCCCTATCTGCTGTGTGCTTGCAGAAGAAAACCAGGTTTAGAGTTCCATTTGGTACACAAATCTGAATATAAAGAAAGTCTTAGAGACATGACTACTCTATTCACTTCTGGAATGGTCTGTAAGAAAGCTCTCATCTTAGCCTGTCCTAGGGCACACTGCTCAGTCATGCCTCTTGCAGTGTCAAAGACTGCTTGGGTCTGGAGACCCCAGGGAGGACCTGAATCTTCCTATGCCAAGGCCGTGTGGTTTCCACTGTGTACTCAGAGCATGTGACTGCGTGGGGGTCTCCTGGAAGAAGTGCCCTGTGTCTGGTGTCCTCCTCTGCAAAGTAACCGGATTGGTCTGTGTCAGCTTTTTCCATGAGCTGACCCCACTCACTAACTTTCGTGTTTCTAGTACATACCCTTTGGTTTTATGCAGCCCTGACTTTCTTCTGTCTCCTGCATTGCAATCCTGGGCATGGAACTTAGAGCCTTACACGTTCATGCTGGGTAAGTGTTCCACCATGGAGCCATACCCCTAGCCAGGTATCCAGTGTGCTTCTTGCACAAAGCACAAAGCTGTGGCTTTGACCTCCTGGTTGGGTAAAACCCTCTCTCAAGTCCAGCTGATGACCGTGTGGGTCAGTTGGGGACTCAGGTCTCCTGGCTTGACACCCTTCCTGACAAGACCATGAAATAGTGGCGTCTCTTCCCTCATCTCTGGAGGCATGTGCTGGATGGGTCCAAAGTCTGCCAGAGCAAGAGCCGGTTGTGCCAAGTGCTTGGCTGCCTCCTGAGAGCAGAGCTGAGACCTCCTTGTGCCTCAGGGACAACTACTGTCCCTTTTCATAGAAAAAATGATATTCCCATTGGGCAGGTGCACAGAGTGACAGGTGGCATGTGTTATCAAAGGGGCAGAACTGGAGATCGAGGTTTAGGATGAGGGGAGTTCATTATATATCCTCCGAAGAGGTGGCTGATCCCAGCCACACCTGGGAAGTCATGTTAGTGATGAACCGCAATGACTGGAGCAGAGACCCAGTTGCAATGGGGTCTCTGCTGTTTGGCACACTTGCTGGCCCCTGCTTTTGTTTGTCCCAGCTGTCTATTCCATTCAGCCACCAGGAGAGGGTCTTTGTTCTCTCAAAGTAGTGCTAGCTTTGGAGCTGGAACCATAGACTCTGTAGAACCAGGGAGCATGGCTGACAGGCTAGGTTCATGCTCCAGCTCTCGGCACATTCAAGGCCCAGGCATCTCCAGCACCACAAGAGAACAAAAAGCCAACAAGTCCTTGATCCTCAACCCTCTACAACAGCCCTTAATTCAGATGTGGCTGTCAGACTGTTGTGATATTTGGTGTGGGTTCATTCTTTGGCCGCAGGGCCAGCTTGTCTACCCTGTGATGCTGTAGCATCCTTGGCTCACATTATCATGAGGGTCATGACCAGAGATGATGACAGGTTGTGTCATGTGGAGTGAGCCACATGGAATGCACCCAAGGTGAGAATAGATGCTGTGTGTGAAATTATGGCTACAGCCCCTCCTGGCCTCAGTGCTTCTCCCAGGCATTTGCAGGAGTTGGGGGAGAGGTGGGGAGACCTTGGATACTAATTCTGCTAGCTTCTGGGTGGGAGGAGAAATACCCTGGAGGAACCAAGGCAGGTGGGCCCCATGAGGCAGCCTGACAGGCACAGCAGGACCATTGTCTCTCTTGCCATTGTATCACCACTGACCTGAGTTTCTGGAGACTCTGTCCTCATCTGGGAACAAACTGTCACTTTTCTTGCAAGATTAGCTATACCAGACTCCAGCATGAAAGGTTGTCTGATCGCCATGCCTCTGATAAACGGCATTATCTCCTCCACGGCCCAGGCCGCCAAGGTCCTCATCCTTTCCCACACTGTTGAAGTTCTTTTGGGGTTTGTGTCTTTGTTCCTTGCTGTCCCCTCTCTTTCTGCCTGTTCCTTTTGACTCCTCTCACCAATGACCGTGACATAACTGCTTTCTTCAGTGGGAGAAGGTCGCCTAATCTGGAGCTCCTCCAGCTAATGACCCTCTCTCAGATGTGCACCCCTCCCCATGTCCCACCTGCCAGGAATTTGTGTCTTTGAGGTCCCCAACCCAGCTGTGCCAGGCAGCCCCTGCCCGGCCCATCATTCAGCCAGACCCAGGCGTGGCCTCCTCACAGAGCAAGACAGGCCATTCTCTTCTGCCCTCGTGGTTCCCTGAGGGACAGAACAAAGGGTCTTGTCTCTGCACTGCTATCCACTTTGGCTGGGAAAATCCTCCACTATTAGGCACGTTGGAAAAATGCAGCCGATGAGCTCAGGATCTGCTCATTTCCTAGTCAGGGATCCCTGAGAAGTGATTCAGGGGTTCAGCCTGGAGGATTGTGCTGTGATGAATAAGCTGGCAGAGTTGACTCATGTAGATCCTGGCTCTGCAGGGTGTCATAAGCACATGTGTGGACGTGTGAGGTGAAGTCAAGCTAGAGCCAATTCTGGCAGTCTTGCGTCTGCCACAGACTAGATGGACAACCCACAGGCCGTCATGAGGTTCTGAAGGCCAGGAGTCCAAGACCACATACAGACATGGCCACCTCCTCTGGGGTTCATGGTAATCTACCCCAGGCTCATGGGTGGCCCCATCTTCCCCCTTTGTCTCCTGTCATCTTTCTTTGAGCTTGTCTCTGTGTCTTAACTAGGAGGACACTAACCACACAGATGAAAGTCCATGTTAGGGATCTCGCTTCATTTTAATCGTTATTGTAAAGAACCTTGTTTCCTGATGGAGTTGTCTTTAAAGTCAGAGGTGGGGATCTTGGAGTAGCCTTACGTGTAGTCCCAGCAGATATGCTGAGACAGGGAGGAAGATCCTGAGTTGAGACCAACCTGGGCTGTAGAGCTACAGTTTCAAAGACCAAAAAGTAAAAGTTAGCATCCTGGGCTTTAAGAATTGAGCTCATGAGCAAAGGGTGAGGGCGTCTTGGCCCTTAATGCTAGATCAGTGACAAACTTGGTTTTCAGCCAGTAGAGGACTTTGGGGAGACAGATCATCCCCCGACACTCCCCCCCCCCCGCAATGTGTTCATCCAGTTCCTTCTCTGTTGAATAAACACTTGCACTCGCCTTTAATCCCAGCACTAGGGAGGCAGAGACAGGCGGATCTCTGGGAGTTCGAGGCCAGCCTGGTCTATGAGAGCTAGTTCTGAGACAGGCACCAAAAGCTACAGAGAAACCCTGTCTCAAAAAAACAAAAAAAAAACACTTTAAGGAATGAGTAAGTTGGTTGACCACGTCAACTCTGGAAAGCTCCTGGGAAGGGAGTTCTCGGGATTCTACCCTCTTATGTTCACAGTAAATCCAGAGAGGCTGGGATTCTGTCTGGAAGGAGCTGGTGATCTTTGGGGACTTTTGCGGAGAGGGATTGCCCAAATTGGCCTTGAATTCCCAGTCCTTCTACTTAAGCCTCTCAAGTGCAGGATGACAGGTTTTGAACCACCACACCTAGCCTTTTAGATATTCAAGACAGGGTTTCTCTGCAGCTTTAGAACCTGTCCTGGAACTAGCTCTTGTAGACCAGACAGGCCTCGTCCAACACACAGAGATCTGCCTGCCTCTGCCTCCTGAGGGCTGATATTAAAGGTGTGCACCACCACCATCTGGCTTACACCTGGATGGCTTTCTTTTGTGGTTTGCAAGGGGCTGTGAGTGTTGGGTAAGGGACCAGGTGAAATTTACAAACAGCATGAAGTGGGATGCCCTATTCATATCATTTCTGTGTCACGGAGAACAACATCCCAAAGCTACTTCATCGTGGATCAGCTACTGCCTGAGACAATTGGTTTGAAGAAGCTTCTGGAAGGGTTTCAGAATCTTTCAGTGAGAATGGAGGGTTGATTGGGAGCCAGGCTTGGAGTGGGCCCTTGGGGACAGTGAGGGGAACAGAGACTGTTTTGTCTGTGTAGTCAGGAGTTCACACCATGGCAGGAGCTGTGAAGGTGTCCAGGGGCAGAAAACTTGTTTCTAGAGCCACGGGGAAGCCTGGAGATATGGCTCAGTGGTTAAAATTGCTTGCTGCTTTTCCAGAGGACCAGAAATATGTTCCCAGCAAACCACTGTGGGCAGCTCACAGTCACCTGTAACTCCAGCCCTAGGTGACTCTGATGCCGTCTTCTGCCCTCTGCAAATGCTGCAAACACAATATAAGTCAGCACAGAAATACATAAATTAAAATAAATAAGCTGTTATGGAGACCAGGAAGCCAGACCTTGGAGGTAATAATGCTGCTTCTAGAGCAGCAAGGCCACAGCAGTGCATCAATATCAGCACCCAGACCTGGGTTCTTCCTACCGCCCTTCCCAGAGTCAGAGCCACCTTCATTTGTTCTTGAATGAGTGAATGTGCCGAGAGCTGGAGCATGAACCTAGCCCGTCCCTAACCCTAACCCTAACTCTAACCATAAACCTAAACCTAACACTAACCCTAACCCTAACTCTAACCCTACCCCTAACCCTAACCCTAACGCTAACCCTAACGCTACCCCTAACCCTAACCCTAACACTAACCCTAACGCTAACCCTAACCCCTAACCCTAACCCAACCCTAACTCTAACCCTACCCCTAACCCTAACCCTAACCCTACTCCTAACCCTAACCCTACACCTAACCCTAACCCTACAGCTAACCCTAACACAACCCTAACCCTACCCCTACCCCTAACCCTAACTCTAACACTAACCCTAACCCTAACCTAACCCTACCACCAACCCGAACCCTAACGCTAACCCCTAACCCCTACCCTAACCCAACCCTAACCCTAAACCTAATCCCTAACCCTAACCAAACCCTAACCCTAACCCTAACTTTAACCCTAACGCTAACCCTAAACCTAATCCCTAACCCTAACCGTACCCCTAACCCTAACCCTTACCCCTTAAACTAACCCAACCCTAAACCTAACTCTAACCCTAAACATAACCCTAACCCTAACCCTACCCCTAACTCTAACCCTAACCCTAAACCTATCCCTACCCCTAACCCTAACCCTAATCCCTAACCCTAACTGTAACCCTTACCCCTAACCCTAACCCAACCCTAACCCTAATTCTAACCCTAAACCTAACCCTAACCCTAACACTACCCCTAACTCTAATCCAGACCCTAACCCTAACCCAAACCCTACCCCTAACCCTAACCCTAAACCTAACACTACCCCTAACTCTAATCCAGACCCTAACCCTAACCCAAACCCTACCCCTAACCCTAACCCTAAACCTAACACTACCACTAACCCTAACCCTAACCCAACCCTAACCCAACTCTAACTCGAACCCTAACACTAACCCTAACCCCTAACCCTAACTCTAACCCTACCCCTAAACCTAACACTAACCCTAACCCTAAGCCTACACCTAACCCTAACTCTAACTCTAACCCTAACAAACATTACCCCAAATCCTAACACTAACTCTAACCCTAACGCTAACCCTAACCCCTAACCCTAACTCAACCCTAACCCTAACTCTAACCCTAACCATACCCCTAACTCTAAACCTCAGCCTA